>NW_015555743.1:371102-373780 GCF_001515605.1 Sinocyclocheilus anshuiensis | reverse complement strand
TTTTTAGCAGGTCCGAGCTGTAATGGCGCAGCTCTATTCTGGAAAAGGGGGCGGAGAGCAGCAGCTCATTTGCATTTAAAGAGACAGGCACGAAAAACAGCGCGTTTCTGCTTCCACGCAAAATAAGCATTTTATATAATAAATGATCTGTGGGGTATTTTGAGCTGAAACTTCACAGATACATTCTGGGGACACCAGAGACTTATATTACATATTGTAAAAAGGGGCATAATATCTCTCCTTTAACATATATAAATAAATACAAATATAACATCATGATATTTGTGTATTTTATGTTTAAATTAGTGCTGTCAAAATTAGCGATTAATTTTTTCAGTTTAACGCGGTAAAAATATTTAGGCTCTAAAGGCTCGCTCTTCAATTGCACCACAAATGCGCCGGCGCGCGCTTGTAGCCTGTATCTTTTCATATCAAATCGCAAAAGAAACTACGAGCATGCAATGTCGTAATTATGTCATCAGTTAAGTCATGAAGTTACCATAAAAGGCAATTAAAGCTGCCTTAAAACTGTGCGTGTATGTATTTGTTATATGATACACACCCGATTCAACTCAATAGTAGAGACTTTAAGAACTGAAGTGGGTCACAATAGGTAAAGAGATGTGTGTCAGATCCACGTCACGTTTAGCATTGGCAGCTCTTAAAGGGACAGCAGACAAAAAACCTAATAACCAGCTGCCGTGATGTCTGGTAATCAAGGATTAAAAAAAAAAAAGAGGAAATCAATAACTTTTGTAGCTTTAAGGATTCATCTATATTTAATTTAGAATTTAGTGTTTGATAAATTTATTCCATTTTTGTATATTTCCTACTTGCTGAAGGGCACAGGTAAATGTGACATTTATTATAATGGGTTTATGTGAAGTTCACTCAAATTGGAAGTTATTTTAAGTAGTCTAATAAATGTTAAAATTGATAGCGATTAATTTCAGAAAAAATTTGCTATTAATTAGTTATTTTTTTAATGGATTGACAGCACTAGTTTAAATATATGTATATTATATGTATATTTGTTAAAATATGATTGTATATTTTTATGATATATTTGTATATTTCTATATATTAAAATATTGTAATAGTTGCATATTTTTCATGTATTTTAACATATATACAGATATACAAATATAATATCGTAAAAATATACAAATATCCTTATATTTTAGCATATACAGTGGTGGCCAAAATTATTAGAACACCTGACGGATTTGAAAATATTGACCTTTTTTTGCCTCCAAAACATAATTTAATTTCATAATGTTCATGAAACATGCAGATGGTAGCTCTTAAATGTTCTTAAATATGCCAAGTGTTCTAACAATTTTGGGCACCACGTATAAATATATACAAATATAATATCATGTTGTATTATTTCATGATATTTGTGTATTTTATGTAAAAAAACAAAAAAAATCATGATATATATCATGGTAGTATATTTTTCATGTTAATATATAATATTATTCTATATTTTTATGTACTTTAATATGTCATGATAGTTGTATATTTTATGAAATTATTATATTTGCATATCTTCTGCTCCTCAAGGCTGCGTTTATTTGATCAAAATACCGAAAAAACTGTTAATAATAAAACTAACGGTTTTCTATTTTAATATACTTTAAAATATAATTTATTTCTGTGATGGAAAGCTGAATTTTCATTCTTTTTTTTTTTTTTTTAAAGATGCATAGATAAAAGATGGTGGCATAATATTTAATGTAATGAACTTCAATGGTGTTTTTGAGTGAGTACATTCACTAAATAGAGACAAAACATGGAGTGGATCAAACAAAACTGGGATTGACAGACAATCATTTTCTGTTCTTTTTGAACTGAAGGCTCAGTTTAGCCCATGACTGTCACTGTGATATTTACAATAATGCATTTGTCAGATGCTTTTATTCAAAGTGACAAGTGTGTGTGTGTGTGTGTGTGTGTGTTTGGTGCAGGTCTGGCCCGTGCGAAGTCGGTCCCCAGCCACACATACTCTAATGAAGTGGTGACGCTCTGGTATCGTCCTCCAGACGTGCTGCTGGGATCCACAGACTACTCCACCTGTCTGGACATGTGGTGAGTCTCCATCATCTCTGCATCCATCACACTCAAAACCACATCCTTTGCTCCCATACTGCAACTCAACATCACACTGTGTAGTGCACTTAAAAGTGCACACCCATGCAACTCAACAATGCAGTGCAAAAAGCATTTTTTCTTGTTTTGCAGTTAAAATATCTAAATGTCCTGAAAATAAAACCTGAGAAAAAAATGATTGTTTTCAGAGAAATAGAGAAACATTTAGTGAGGTGCATGCACTATGACAGTGGGAGGCAAAAATTGTTTTATAAAGATTCTCTTTATTTTTTTTACAGTTTTTTCAACTGCTTACACACAAAATCTTTTCTTGTTGCACTGTTTCTGAAAGCTGACACTCAAACAGCAGAAGCACGCACCAAATCTGCAAAACCATACACTGATTCTCTACCTTAGAATTCAATTTCATAAAACACTTTTTGCAAAACACAACACACAATTCTCTATGTAACACTCAAAAATCTAACAGAAATTAATATTACGGCAATGGTGTTTGCAAATGTTTGCTTTTGAGATGTGTTTGTGATATTTTGAATGCAGTGCTTCATTTTGCAAGAGATGTGAGG
>NW_015555743.1:361362-370965 GCF_001515605.1 Sinocyclocheilus anshuiensis | reverse complement strand
CAGTCGAAGTAACCTGAGGATCCTATGGCGAAGTGCACGCTTATATAGCCAGATGCCCCGCCCAAATTGGCGGGCTCTGGCGGGCTGTGCCAATGGCCAATGGCCGTGCAGTTTCACTGCGTGATTGGAAAAGGCTTCAGTATTCGGAGAAAAAGGAGTTTTCCCCTTAGCGTCTGTGTCTGTGATATTTTGGATGCAGTGCTTCATTTTGCAAGAGATGTGAGGCATTTGCATTTTGTGTGTGCAATTCTTGGATTTCTGTGTAAAGTTTTGAAAAAAAGAGACAAAGTTTTGAAAATGTGTGTAAGCAGTTGGAAAAACTGTAAGATTGTATTCAAAGAAATCAAAGACAATGTAATGATGTTCTTGCACTATGACAGCAGGATGAGAAATACATGTATGTATGTATATTTTTAATAAATATATATTTTTTATTTTTAAACATCCTTCGAAATAAAACCAGAGGGAAAATGTCACAAGATTATTTTCAGAAAAAAAAAATATATATATATATACACACACCTGTATATATATATATATATATACACATACATACACGTGTATATATACATATACACATACATACACGTGTATATACACATACATACACGTGTATATATACACATACATACACGGGTATATATACACATACATACACGGGTATATATACACATACATACACGGGTATATATACACATACATACACGGGTATATATACACATACATACACGGGTATATATACACATACATACACGGGTATATATACACATACATACACGGGTATATATACACATACATACACGGGTATATATACACATACATACACGGGTATATATACACATACATACACGGGTATATATACACATACATACACGGGTATATATACACATACATACACGGGTATATATACACATACATACACGGGTATATATACACATACATACACGGGTATATATACACATACATACACGGGTATATATACACATACATACACGGGTATATATACACATACATACACGGGTATATATACACATACATACACGGGTATATATACACATACATACACGGGTATATATACATACATACACGGGTATATATAAAATAGTTGTATCTCAGCCAAATATTGTCCGATCCTAACAAACCATACATCAATGGAAAGATTATTAACTTTTATTCACTTAAAGGGATAGTTTATCATAGTTTACTATGTTATAGTTTAATATATATATATATACTGTGTATATATATAGATAGATAGATAGATAAACTTTATTACAAACTTTAAAGTTTATTTTTCTATCATCACTTGGCAATTATCACATTAGGGGCTGTTTTTGTTGAATGGGATATTTTCTGATATTTTTCATCACAGAAGCTCTTTCTTCTTCTTTAGTCTGTTTAGTTTCAGTTTTTATGTCATGAGCATGTCTCGTTTATGTCATGTCTCATTCTCTCTGTGTGTGAATCGATGCTGAGCGCAGTGGAGCATTGCAGTGTTTTCCTCTCTTGAGTGGCAGATTCACAGATGCTGCACAAATCAAGTCATTAGAATCGCAGCCAGACACTTGTGTGTGAGTGCGTGCGTGTGTGTGTGTGTGTGTGTAACAACCAGGGTTGTTATAGTTAACTAAAACTGAAACTAAACAAAAAAATGTTACTTGAAATAAAATAAATGTCAAATAAAATAAAATAAAGCATAAAATTTATATATTTTAAATTTTTTCAATGCAACATTTTTGTTTTTCATTTCATTTTTCAATACTTGATGTACTAAAGTAACTCTCAGACAAAAACTGAAATAAAGATGCATAAAAACTCCATGGACATACACTATATAAAAAAACAAAACCTACTGAAAATGACAAAAACACCCAACAACATAGCTAAAACTTAATATGTGTCCCTGGAGCACAAAAGCAGTCTTAAGTCGCTGGGGTATATTTGTAGCAATAGCCAACAATACATTGTATGGGTCAAAATGATCAATTTTTATTTTATGCCAAAAATCATTAGGATATTAAGTAAAGATCATGTTCCATGAAGATATTTTGTAAATTTCCTACCGTAAATGCATTAAAACGTAATTTTTGATTAGTAATATGCATTGCTAAGAACTTCATTTGGACAACTTTAAAGATGATTTTCTCAATATTTAGATTTTTTTGCACCCTCAGATTCCAGATTTTCAAATAGTTGTATCTCGGCCAAATATTGTCCGATCCTAACAAACCATACATCAATGGAAAGATTATTCACTTTTATTCACTTAAAGGGATAGTTCACCCAAAAATGAAAATGTGATGTTTATCTGCTTACCCCCAGGTCATCCAAGATGTAGGTGACTTTGTTTCTTCAGTAGAACACATTTGATGATTTTTAACTCCAGCCGTTGCAGTCTATCAGTCGTATAATGCATGGCAATGGTAACAAAGTCTATGAGAGCAAAAAAAACATGCAAAGACAAATCCAAATTAAACCCTGCGGCTCGTGACGACACATTGATGTCCTAAGACACGAAACGATCGGTTTGTGCCAGAAACCGAACAGTATTTATATCATTTTTTACCTCTAATACACCACTATGTCCAACTGCTTTGAGCACGCGCACCGGAAACCGTGCGTGAGGTGTGTATGCGCTCTGGCGTAGTTTACGAGTTTACGCAAGCGCCGGGGCTGGAGTTAAAAATCATCAAATGTGTTCTACTGAAGAAACAAAGTCACCTACATCTTGGATGCCCCAGGGGTAAGCAGATAAACATCACATTTTCATTTTTGGGTGAACTATCCCTTTAAACTTTTATTCAGCTTTCAGATGCTGTACAAATCTCAATTTAAAAAAATTGACCCTTTTTGAAGCTCAGAGTATTATTTTATTTTACATCAATAATAGAATAAAATAAATCTGAATAAAAATAATCAAGATTTTTCCCATTATACAATTTTTGTCTCTCAGTGAGCAGGATGACTGATGGCTGCTATAATGCTACTTTATCATATGCTACTTCATAATGTAATGATATACTGTAGTAGCATGTGAGATGCACATTAAGTTTGCCTCTTTATTTTATTTTGCTCTGTTTTTACTCAAAATTCAATCAAATATTGGAAAACAGTCTCTGAAAAGCAGACTTCCTACTGACTGAGTAGAAACAATGCTGATTATATTTTTTTGCGTAATATGACCTAATTTAATTATGCTGAGCTTAAATATATCAATGATAATTTTCTACCATATATAGTGTTTTCACAAAACAGTTACATTTTCTTCTGTAACTGTCCATAAATGTAACAATGAAATCGGGATTAGAAATTAAATAATGTCATGCATGTAAAAATGGGCTGAGAATTGATCAGATAGTTGTATGTGTTTCATCATGTGTTTGTGGTGTTTTTCTGCTGATTAATGGAGAATACAAGACTTGTCAAAAGCAAAAATGCTACAAAATGCATCATATTTTGTGAGAAAGTGTGAGGAGAAAGAGCAGAACAGACTCTATTTTTACAATCAGCAAATATGATGCAGGACAGTGTGATCACATACTGACTGATTTCTTTCTTTCTCTCTTTGCTCTCTCTCTCCGTTGTGTCTCCTCTTCCCCATGTATCTGTCAGACCCGGTTCGTCTCACATGGGCTCAGATCAGGTCATTCGTGATCCACACCATCCTCTAAACCAGGGTTTCCCAAACTGATCTTCACAAGGGAACTGCGGGGGATTTAGGAGTTGATCAAAAGCTAATAAATAGATCTTAAAATTTGAAATTAAAACAAATAATAAAGAATCAAATCTGAATAAACCACTTACTAAAATATTTTTGAATATTTGATTAGTTTATCTGCCATTAACTGATATCAGAGAACTGTAAACGTGTTGATAAATGAATGAAATATTAACAAATGCCAGAGCAGTGTTGCTTTAGTATCATTGAGATACTACTATAGTTTGTTTTTGTTTTTTTCCCCAATTATTTTTATTTAATTTTTTTTCCCACCCAAATAAATATGGTAGTATTTGGTGAAGCGCCTCGAGTCTTTTGACCAATCAGAATCAAGATCATCTTCTCTCATTTTTCGCGGTGCTAAAACAACGCTGAGCTAAGTTTGCTGTCGACGATGGAACGCTTTTAAACTTACTAAACCTTAGGTACCTAATTACTACAATAACGTCAATATGCCAAATGAAGTTCACTCTGTTGTTAAGTCAAGTAAGTTTCTCGTGATACATTAGCATTAACATGATCAGTGTTGCTTGCAGGTATGAAAGTAAATGAAAATTAGAAGTTTAGCCCTGGAAACTAGATGAAATAAAATGTTTACATTTTTTAATATTTGATTTCAGTCAACATTTATTTTATTTCAAGTAACGTTTTTATGGTTTTAGATTTAGTTATCTGTAATAACCCTGTCTCAAGGAAATATTTGAGCTCAAAGAGGTTCGGCTGACAAAAAGTTTGTGAATCGCTGATATAAACGCTTGTTCTGAATGTTTAATTGCACTGATGCTGCTCACATGCAGTTACAGTAACACAACAATCAAGCTCATTCCTGCATTTCCAGAAATGTTCGCCATGTTCATAAATCTCTGAGCATTAAAAGCTTTGAAAGAAAGCTTTGCATTAAAAGATTCTGATATTCACGCACAAATCTGGCATGCATCGCATTTTCACTTTCTGAAGGTTAGAGAGTCAGTGGTGTTTTTCTGTGTTTCAGGGGTGTCGGATGCATCTTCGTGGAAATGATCCAGGGAGTGGCGGCGTTCCCGGGCATGAAGGACATTCAGGATCAGCTGGAGAGGATATTTCTGGTAAGTGTCTCCGCTCTGCTTTCCTTTCCGTTTAATGCCTCGGGTGCTGGATCAAGAGAAATTCTCCATGAATGCAAAGATATGGAGTGATAGATGAATGTACACGACTCTGTGAGGTCATGCATATTACAGCTCATGAATCCTGTAATCATTTCTCCTGTCATTTCCCATAATTCCCGCTCTGATAATTGAAGCAGAGAGTAATGGATTCATATTCACCCTCCGAGTCAGGTAAATAATTCATGCAGACAATTACTGAGATGAATAGAGTGGGCGGCCCGGGGTTCCTGGGTGAGACAGACGCCTGCGGGCCGTGAGGGTCAGCGGACAAACGTGTTTACAGAGGGGAATGACAGAAGCAGGGAAAACCGGCTCTATCGATCCACATGGAGAAATTCAGCAGCTGTCTGCTCGTGAAACAAAGAACAGCAGAGTCTCTTTGTGTGATGCACTGCGGGTTTACCTGTTTCAGGACTAGTTAACCTGGAAATGTGAATTCTGTTGTTATTTACTAACCCTCATGTCATTCCAAACCTGTGACTTTTTGAATGGATTACAAAAAGAGAATGTTTGGGAATGAGTGGCAGCTTGATGTCAGTTCCATTTTTGAATTCTTTAAAAGCAAAATTATATATTCAACCCAGTGTTATTTTAGTAGCATTGAGATACTATTATAGTTTTTATTAATATTTTGGACCAGTTTTTATTTTTACATTTTCAATTTTTATTTTCATTTCATTTCATTTTTTTTATGTCTATAGAATTTATTAATTTTTATTTCAGTTTTAATTTGTATTTATTTCAGTTCATCAAGTTAAACTAAATTAAAATGAGAAGTGTTGCCGTGGCATTTTTATATTTTATTTTATTTCTGTTAATATTTATTTTGTAACAATTTTTTTTAAAGGTTTCATTTTAGTTTTAGTGAACTATAATAACCCAACCATTATTTTAATTCTTCAGAACTTTCAAGTAAAATTGAATTAAAATACTGGTTGAATAGATCATGTTATTTTTAAGAACGAAAATGAAAAAATTAAATAATGATGATAATAATAAAGTTATTTATTTCACCCGGAAATGTGAAAAGGGTCCAGTAAGTTACTCACAGATGCATCACATTAGGGGAGTGAAATGCATTGTGACTGCATTTAATCATCAAGGTTAGTGTCTTGCAAAACGTTGTCAAGTGTAGTTATGCTCTCATTTGTTATTTCAGCATGACGGTGGGACGTTTGTTTTGCATATAGAACATGTTATTGTCTGTACAATTGTGAAAAAATATCTACATTAGATGCCAGTAATACACTGAGGGTGTTTTCTTTTCTTTTTCTGATGGTAAGCGACTCCTTTTAGAGTTCTTCTGTGAGTCTGAACCCAAACTAGAGCAGGAGTTGCGTTCTGTGTCCTTTAATGAAGGACGTCTTTGTTCAGAAATGCTGATTGTTTGATTTGCCCCCCTTCTGTCTAATTAGGCTTTGTCTGGTGCTTGTTGTTTGTGTTTGCTCTTTGTCAGGTGGGCTCTTGATGAATCTGGAGGAGCGCAGGGCGTCTGGCAGCTCGTCACTGTTCTCTGACACTGACATTTTCATTCCTGACTTGTTTTCCCATCCTTTCTTCCTGAGAGACCTGCAGCTGTCAGTCTGGCCAGCAGCTTATCTAACCCGTCTTTCAGAGATTATCCTTCATTACTGCTTTCCAAAGGCCAGACTGCTTTATGCTGCGAGTAAAAGAGAGGCCAGCGCTTCTGACCTTCATATTGACATTCTGCTTCCAGAGAGAGATGCTGCTGTTTGCAGTCACACGCTTGTGTTTGTGCGTTTCATTTCACCTTTATTTGGCTGTTTTCAGATGGAGATAAACTCATTACGTCAAGGTTAATATCCACTTTACGCTTGTGATGCATTTCGAATCCCATCATGCACAGCTGCCACACATGAGAGAGGCCAAATGAGAGCGCTAAATCTCTTTGTTTTGCTCTTTATTGTGGCTGGAATCACTCGGGAGACTTTTGATTATGTTGATATGAGTTTAAGGATGAAGAACTGAAATATGTTTAGTGCTATGAAATGAATGACTGGAGATTTTCTAAGCTTTAGAGGAGACAAATGTGAAATCACTTGAGTCTTTTCTTATGCAAAACATCTTGTTGTGTTCTTTGTGGTGAATCTCATAGGGCAATTTTTATTTATGTTTTATTTATATATTTATTTATGTTCTCACCCTCAGTTCATCCAAGATTAGGATGAGTTTGTTTCTTCATCCTTTCAGATGTTTATAATATAGAATGTATTAAAAATCTTCTTCTTTAAATAAACATATCATATGTTCGATATCAGATACTAGTTATGGTGTGGTTATATATTGTTTCTGCCGAACTGTATGAATGAAAAAGAGACAAGTGGAGCATATTTGAGAGGATGAGAGACCAGCTCATACCTGTGGCAGTACGGTGGTGCTGTTGGGCTGGTGTGGCCGCACACTGACACCCGTCTGGACCGGCGTCACGCTGGTTTTGTTGGGCTGCAGAGGCGGAGTGAGAGACTGCTGGCTGTTCAGGAGAGACAGACGCAACGCAGGGAGACTTTTCTACAAACACACACACACACACACACACACACACACACACACACACACACACACACACACACACAGAGTTACTTACATGTGAAATTACTGCAGTTTGAGACTTGAGTGTTTTTCGGCTGTTATAATTTGTGATCAAAATGGACATTGATTAGAGTTCATAGTCAAGAAAGGTGTTTGATTACGGAGTTATGCACATGACGTGGACAAAAATGTATTTTTCACTGCCACAAATGAAGAATTTGTTCTCTTGTTTTATTAATTAAAACTAAACTCGTTTTAGTTAAATCAATGCCATAAAATAAGAACTCATTCCTGCAGCTTAATTTGTTCCCTTGTTTAATTAAATCATGGCCGTGTTGTACTAGCACATTCTCTCGTTTTGATTTAATTAAAACCAGAGGACGAATTAGTACATTGTGGCCATGATTTACTACAGTGCAGGAATTCATTCTTAATCCATGGCCACAATTTAACTGTCTGATTTTTACATGTTTTATTTGTTTCCACACACTGCAAAAACTATTTTAAATAAAAAAAATATTTATAAATAAAACAGATTATTTGAGTATGTTTTACAAGAAAATACTATTACTATCAAAATTTCATGTTTAATTGAATGTTACTTGCTGTTTCTTTGTAACTCTTTGTGAAATTTACTAGCAATTTCTGAGTGAAAATGAAGTCTACACTAAATTTTTGTTCAGTGCATCAATTTGAACTTGCATGCTTGTTTAAAAAAATCACTGTTTTTGGATCATTTTGAATTATTGCTCATCTAATTCTCACTAAATAAGTCAAGTGCATTAATGATGACAGACAAAGAGGATAACTTTTTATTGATTAACTAACAACTCTCAAATAATTTAATATGTCATTTTAAGTTCATTTCAATTCAGATTTGTAATTAGTCTCTCCAGTTCCAGTGATTTACAATGACTCGTTTAAGATGATTTGCAGAGCGTTTGAGAACATAATAGACTGGCATTGTTGCATTGGCATGATAATCATCTAGTAAACGTTGCTAAGGAGCCACTGTTTCCTTTCATATGATATCTCACATGTATCTCAGTGGATCTCAGTTTGAAACAGGTGTCTCTATCAGCCGTTCTTCATGACCCAACAGGGCATATGAAGTGTTTTAGGGTTGGTGCATGTGTCTTTCAGCCCTACAGAGTTGAGTTGAGTCGGCCTGGCTTGACCTCACATACCTTTGCATCCAGACGCTCCTGAGATCTGATCTGTGAAAGTAAAGCCGCTCTGTTCTGGCGGGGGGAATTAATTACTGCATGCGGGTGGTCGTTGTTTTAGCCGGTCGAGGGCATGCGGTGACCTTCTGCCCAGCGGGAGCGCTAGTGAAGGGACAACTTCACAGCCGCTGACATTTCAGGAGTGATTGACAGCGAGTCCTGCCACACGTTTACCAGCTGCTTTCATCCAAAGAAGCTCACAGTAAACCAGATACAAGTTCAGTGTGCCTGGAGTTCTCATGGTCACTGGATTTGACAAAGTTTGTCAGGTTTAGACCCCTAAAATCCTGGAAAGATATTCATAGTTTTGTTTCAGACACTTAGTAGCGAGTAAACTAGATAGTCTTCAGCATGACTGTATTGAGTTGGGAGGTTATGTTTACAGTTATTGTTATAGTTACTGTAATAGTTATTGTTATCTGTATTGGCTGTTGAACTGCACTGAAGGTGAGAGTGTTGGTGAAGTTCATCGGCACACGTGAGATGTTGATTGGCTCAGGTTTGTGCTGGTTTTGCGGGGGTTTTGCTCTCTGGCGTGTTCTCTCGAGGTCTGCTGTCAGTGTGTGCTGTGCTTCGTCTTCTCTCAGCTCCCCGCCGATCTGCAAAACATCGTTTGCCACTCGCTCCCACAGCCCTGATCTCTCTCCACCCGCTCTGCTTGCACTTCAAAGCATCCCGTCCCTCTCCTCCACCCTCCATCTATAATACATGTGCTGTCACTCAGGGCTCTGTACAGTAACCCCCTCCACTCCGGGTGGATGAACCACATCTGCACCTCCTTCTGTTTCTGAGAGCTTCCCCACACACCTCACAAAACACTGCTTATAGTTGTTCATATAAATATATAAATCAATATGTGTGCACACTTTTATATATTTACATATTTATTCATATATATATATATATATATATTAGGGCTGCACGATTAATCGCATGCGATATTTAACGCGCATCTTATCAGTAA
>NW_015555743.1:354388-361352 GCF_001515605.1 Sinocyclocheilus anshuiensis | reverse complement strand
TTAAATATCGCATGCGATTAATCGTGCAGCCCTAATATATATATATGAATATATATGGCATTCAAACGTTTGGGATCAGTAAGATTTGACAGAAAAATCAGTAATATTGTGCAATAATATTAAAATTTCTAATATTGGTTTCCTATTTTAATATACTTTATAATGTCATTTATTTCTATCAGAAATCATTCTAATATTTATTATCAGTGTTGAAACTGTTGTGCTGCTTAATATTTATTTGGAACTTGTGATACTTTTTTCTTTGATTCTTTGATTAATCAAAATTAGAGCAAATCACCTTTTGAAAGTAACAGGCGCCTCAAATTATGTTTGTGTCATTTACATTGTTTCTCCACTAGATGGCGACAAGTGACTGTTAAAAATTGATTTGTGGTTGAATCATTCATTCAAGAGATTTGTTCAAAAACGCTGATTCATCCAGTAATGAAACAAATGAAGTATATATATGAGCGAGTCATTGAATCATTCATTCAAACCACTTTTTCATAGATGTAATATTAAAAATTGGTATTAAATAATTATATTTTAAATACATATATATTCATATGTTTAATAATTCATTTAAATGAATTAAACACTTTTAAATAGACTGCAGCAATTAATATTATGTCACACATTATTTTGTTTAGTTCAGAATCGTGGGAGAATCATGATCTCTGTTTGAGACAAAAAAAAAAAAAATTGTGATTCTCAATTTATCCAGCTCTACACGGAATGACAGAATTATGCTGCCATTCAAGCATCAGCTTATAATTTATGGCAGACGTCAGAAACTCTTGTCTTTTGCATCTCATTTGCATGAAGTTCAGCACTGATGCCCTTCCTGTTTATCTGTCCTCTCCTCTAAACTGACACACACACACACACACACACACAAACACACACACACACAAACACACACAAACACACACACACACACCTGTGCAGCATGTCCAGGTATCTCTGACAGTCGCTTGTCTCACATCTCATTGGTCCATCAGCTAATGCAAAACATGAGGAATGAACCCATTTTCCCTCAGATCTGAGCATTTCTTGTGTCAGAGGAAGAGTTGGTTAAATGCTTGTTTTTACATGTTGTTGTGCAAAAGGACACAAGATCTTCCTCTAGAGTCTGTTATGTTCAAAATTAACCTGTATAATATTTGTGGCACTAGCAGCTCTAAACTAAATGACAGCAATAATGACTGCTTCATTGTTCAACAAACAGTCCTGCCTCAAAGCTATGGTATTCACTGAGATGCTGCACAGTCCATGCACAGTAACAGAACTTCAAATCAGCTCATTATAAACTCATTATCAGCTCATATAAACCCGACAAGACAAGAAAACCACAATGACATGAGATTTGAAATGACTGCATTTTTCTCTGGTTGTGATGTCAAAACATTGAATAAACAGGACATAGCTTTTATTTGTTGTCAAAAAATTGGAGAAATGAGTAAAGATCAGTGTGAACTAATTTTCTAGTAACACATAAACCCTTTACGTATAATGCATTACAGAGCTATTCATAATGCACTTTGTAATACATTATACCTTTTCATAAGTAATTGTAATCGGAATTTAAAATGCATTATGATATTATATATACGATTTTACATCTGTATTATGCATTATACTTTCTAAAGGTGTAACAATGAACTAATTATTATCATAAATGTGCTTTCAATTATTTGTGAGATCATGCAAGGCATAATTAATGATACTTGCATTATGAAGCTTCAAGTAAACAAGTTTTCGTTGTTTTCTGCTTAAGCAGTATGACATTTTCTAGATTTAAAACAGTTGTAAGATTAGTAAGACTATGCATGTAAACACACTGAATGTCATTATGTCTCATCCAATCAGGCTACTCTAACAAACACAATGCAGAATTATATAGTGCTGCTAGTTTTAGTTAATTGTAGGGATTTTTGTTTGCATGAATTCATTATCCAAGCACAAACTAAAAGGAAAGCCTGGGGGAAAAATGCAGCATTGCATTATTTCTCTTTCATGCTGTTCAGGGATCATGATAAATGGCATGACCTCTGTCAGATCACGTCAAACCCTTCCTCTGACCTTTAAGATTGTTTCATGCCACAAATATTCTGTTCTAGTGCCTAAAGTGCATGGATGAATCATTTACAGTAAGACCAGGAGCATTGTAAGAAAGTAAATAGTTTTGAATAAAAAACTTAGTCTGGTTACTAGGATATTCTGAGTGGTTGCTAGGGTGTTTCTATGTCATTGCTTTGTTTTTTCCCCTATTTTTTCCCCCCCAAACCAATCTGATCCGGACTGAACCGGTCTGCTTCCTGTGGTCATGTGAAGGTGACCTGCTCTTAGAGATTCATGTGCTGGATGTTTGATGTCCAGGGCTCGATCTTTCCCCCCAATGTGTGTTCAATATAGAAGACAAATTTCACTCCAGATTGCTTTGCTCCTGAGTGGAGGTTGTTTTAAAGGGTCTTGCTCTCTGAGAGCGTGATAGACATAGACAGCCAGCGAGAGAGAGAGATGTTTTCTGTTATTCCAGCGCTGAAGCCGCTCGTTCTGAAGCTCCTGTGGGATTTCAGAGCTCGACGCGGTTTCTCAGAAAGATTTCTCATCACAGAGCTACATGACTGTGAAAGTGGACTGATGGCAGAGATGCAGGGCATTTCTCATGTCTTTGTTTCTGAAGGAGGTCAGAGAAAACTCATATAGAGCAGAACAACAGATGTAGATGACCAGAAGCACAGGGTACAGAACAGAACTGAACAGTATAGCAACTCAAACACTATTCAAACATTTATTTACTCGTATTCAAATAATGTTGGGTTAGGGGATAACTAAAAAAGATTAAATTCATAAAAGTTAGTAAGTATTAAAAATGTTTATATAGGCCTATATTTAGAATCACTGTATGTTGCATTGCCATTCAGAAAAATTTCTGGTGTGTTACACCAGATACATTTTAGTGTGTTTTCTTTTAGTTTAATTTTGCGTTTTGTCTGTAATCATTCAATTTAATTTGATATAAAACAACATAAGTCTATGATATAACCTTATTTAGGTAGTGTGCGCGTGTGTGTGTGTGTGTGTGTGTACAAGTTTATATGGTTTATGAGGACACAAATGTGCATAATGACATTGGTATTACAACATAAACATAATTTATGAGGTTTACAATTCCTGTGTCCTCGTATACCAAATGGCTTAAAAGCAAACAAAAACTGTGTGTTTTTTTCTTTTTAATCTAAAAATCCAGAAAGTTTTGTGTGAGGGGTAGAGTTAGGGTAGGGGGGTAGAAAATACAGTTTGTACAGTAGAAAAACAACATAAAAACCCAACAAGTGTGTGTGTGTTATCATGGGTCTTCATGGTTCACATATGATGGATGCTGCTGGTAGACATTTAATGTGTTTTAATACTATTAAGTTGTTTTGCATTCTGTAGAAATATAATTTATTACTCATTAAGATTCTAAAATAGCACAAAATAATTAATTTACTCCTACAATAATTAACTTGTGGCCAGCTGATATTCAGCATATAATTTTTCATTATTTATTTATATTTTTGACTTTACACAGAAGTTCTGACAAAGCCAGACTTAAGCTTCATCAAACTGAACATAATTCAACTCTGCCCCCTGCTGGACAGACCATGAGCTCACTTTAATTGTGCTGTTTTCTTAATCAGTCATCACTATTAGTGCTTATTGCAACACTAAATGTTGAGTTTGTGCATCTTCCTGCAGCACTTGAATGATTGCTGCTACTGTACTGTGAGGGTGTGATCAGATGTGACATTACATTAAAAACTAAATTACTGATTTCAGTCAACACAAACAGGTTGAGAAAAGCACAGAAACACATGGTCACTCAGTAGGACACACACACACACACACTGATCTTACTGTCTATATCAGCTGCAGTATTAATGTCATAAAGAGAAAAAAAGAGACTATAATACCTTACTGTTACTGATGCATCATGCAGCTCAAAGCATCAGGCACGTGCACACATAGACATCAAAAAGGGCTTGAGCACCTGCCCTTTTTCTTCCTCGAGAGGAAGTTTTTTTTTTATTTTTTAAATGAATATATGTATATATGTGTGCGTGTGTTTCTGTTTGCACACAGCTTTCCCTGTCAAACAAATAAAAAATAAAAATATCAGGTCGGGTTGGGAAATGTTGAGACTTTCTCTCCTCCACGTCTCCACAGCACAGCAGTGTAGCACACATTGATCGGCACATGCACATCACTGAAAGGCAGAGAGCCACAGAAGTGAAGCCCTCCCTCCCTCTCTTTCCACTGTGTTTGTCTTGGTGTGGAGGTGAGTGGTGAATAATGTGATGAACGAAAGATTAAGCTACCTGTGCCTCGAATTTACAGCTAAAAGGCAAATATAGTTAATTTGTCTTGCTAACATCCATGACTCATGAGAGCTACCATGTATGTTAGCTAAAGTTTAGCTAAGGC
This sequence comes from Sinocyclocheilus anshuiensis, assembly GCF_001515605.1. Lineage (NCBI taxonomy): Eukaryota > Metazoa > Chordata > Actinopteri > Cypriniformes > Cyprinidae > Sinocyclocheilus > Sinocyclocheilus anshuiensis. The sequence continues at coordinate 356,882 of NW_015555743.1, read as the reverse complement.
AATAGGAAGTCTAGTAGTTTATACCAGTGTACGTTCTTTCACTGCATGATTCAGTTTATTAAAATGCATTTAGAATGATCACAAAATTCAAGATATGGAGGCAGAAATGTATACGTTTATATAATTTCATATGGTTAATCAGTATCACGCGAAGACTGACGTTTTTTAACACCAAAAAGCAGCATGATTACAAATGTGATATTGATTTTATACAGCAGTTCAATAAACAAGAATTTAATATTAAGACACTTAAGTTTTAGAAGCAATATTGACAGTTTTTGCTCTATTTCGCCAACAAATATAATTCCAATTTGCGTCTCTGAGCAACATGAAGGTGTTTCGTTCCTGAATGAATCAACCGTTTAAATGATTCGGTTCAGTCGCAATGACACACTTATTAACAGTGACTTGCTGCCACCTACTGGCGGTTTTAATTTCACATTTAAAGTATCTTTTCTTTTTTTTTTTAAATAATTTCTAAAAAGTTTTCAAAGTTTTATGTTTCAAATATTAAAACATTATAGATGCATGTGTCACTGCAGGTTAAATGCAACCATGTCATTTAAAACATTTACAAAAAAACATTTAAAAAAAAATATCCTGGCATTGTGAGACGTTTAGATGTAGTGAAATGACACATTTCAAAATGTTTCACTTGATTTCATACATGTAGTCAGGAATTATAGTTTGTACAACTTACGTCACAGTAACACAATAACAACAGATGCAAGTAATCTTACTCATGAGAATGATCTCCTCCACTGGATCAAGCCGCGCGTCACATCGTGTTCTTCTTCTGAGGTAAATTCTGGATTATTCCTCCCAGCACGTTCTCTTCCAGAAATAAAAAGTAGCCGTGATGAACTTCAGTGTTCACGTTTGTTTACGAAGGGGATGTGGGCGTTTACATGTTCACGCATCTGACGTGGATGTTTAAAATTTGAAAAGCGGGAGTTTAGATGGGGAAAACTGGAGCTCACGTTGGTTTCATACGAATTACTTTATCAGAGAATATTTGTTTTCGAAGTGACTTGCTTTATATAAAATAAACATTTCAAGCTTTCTATACATATATTTCTCATGTCTTTGAGGCAAGTATTCGCGGAGATTCAGGTTGTTTTATTTACGTGTCTGTGAAGAGAGGTGACAGAGACCGAGACGGCAGAGAGCGCACCCTGTTTGTTTTCTTTATTTTACAAAAGCACATTATTTTGTTGTTGTTATGATTATACACAAATAAAAGACCCTTTGCAGTTTCAAACGATAACTTATTATTTTCTGTATGATCAAAAATTGAGTATTTTTAGTTCTTTTCGCAGTCATCAAGAAAATACGAGACAGACAGCACTGGTGTGGTCTTTGACCCCAGAGGGTTAATACTATCTCCAACCAGGAGAGGTCACTAGTTTTCAGCCTCTCACTGTGTTAATTACAGACTCAGATGATCAATTTTAGAACATTTGAAAAGCAAGTCACGTAAAGATTGCTTTCAGTTTATGATGTTAATACTATCTCCAACCAGGAGAGGTCGCTAGTTTCCAGCCGCTCCCCGTATTAATTTCAGCGTAGTAGGACGTGCACTCTAATGTAAACATTCACTAACATTAACAAATAATAAATAAATGAAATTAAATAATAAATGAAAAACTGACCATGAAAAGGGGGCAAGAAGGCTAAATCCTCCACGGCCCCCCTCTATACCTCGTAGCTCTAGCCAAGCTCCCAGACACCGCGCAAGTGGCATCAACGGAACTACAGGTGTGTACCCGCAGTGGGGCAGCGCGGAAGAACGCAGGGGCAGGGCCCGGGCGTCTTGTAGCCGGTCCGAGGCGGGGTCTGGGTGTGTAACACTGACCTGCGTTCGAGCAGAGGGTGCGTGGGTAGTCCATTGGTTCGTCCTCCCGATCCGCCCACTGCTGCTCACTGGCGAGAGAGGAGGGTGAGTGTGATACGGCTCTGGACCGTCCACAACCCCCCGGAAGATTCCACTCGAGCCCGACACTCTCGGCGGCCCGGGAAAGCATAGCCATCATTTCCGGGTCCGATTGCGGCACCGCTGACCGCCCAGAGGGTGGCAACGCTGACGGATCTTCATCCCCAGAAAAGTCTGGCTCACCCTCCGATGCTGCTATCGACATCCGATCGTCGGGGGGAGCCTCGGAAGAAACAGGTGGTACCCCCCGGGAGGGTCCAGCCTGCCCGGAGGGGAATTCCTTACCGTGACCGTAAGACCAGTCCGGCCACTGACAGAAAAAGGGCGGCCCCGGCTGCCACCAGAGGGAACTGCGGATCTAGGCAGTGGCACGGGCACTCTGCCCCCTTGCAGGTAACGGAGTCTGGTCCGCAACTCCGAGATGGTCATACCCCCGCAATGGGAGCATGAGTCATCCACGAAAGCCACCTCAGCGTGCTTCGTGCCCAGACACGAGAGGCAGCGATCGTGACCATCACCCGGCGCCAGGTAACGACCGCACCCAGAAACACACGGATGGTA
>NW_015555743.1:350450-353413 GCF_001515605.1 Sinocyclocheilus anshuiensis | reverse complement strand
GCGGCGATCTTGACCATCACCCGGCGCCAGGTAACGACCGCACCCAGAACCCCACGGATGGTACGACATCTTTAAAAAGACGCGTCTTTAAAAAGACGTTCCACCCGTGAAGCTCTTTTAGATGGAAATTGCTCTTTTAGTGTGCTGAAGCGCACAGGGGAGATGGCCGTCTGCAACGCACACAGGGGGTAGTGCAGCCTGATGTGTGCAACCCACTCGACACGGGAAACCACCGCCGCTGAAGCGCCGTACCACCAGCACGAGAGCCCACGAAGAGCGTGCTTGACTGTAGCTTTACTCTTAGCAGAAGGTCAGGAGCAGAACTATAGAACCGCTCGTCTCCTAAGCGAAAAGCTGAATATGCGCTGCATCTGCTGCCTACTTATACTCACGCTGTGATCAGCGGCAGCTGGATGCAATAATCGCATGCCAATGTGCATTGGCTCATTTAGTTTACACTCGAAGTAGATTGGTCTCTCTAAGCGAGATCCCAATTTGTCGCAGGAGTTTATTACGCACACACACACTTTTGCGTAATAAACCAATGTGAATGAAGTGTGTGGCCTGCTGGTGTCCAGCAGAGTAATATATTCCTTTGAGATCAATCAGACTCTGTCTTTGCTCTGCCCTTCAGCTGTTTTCTCTGTGAAGGAATGAGTGTTTTCTCTCTGTGTGTTTGTGCAGGTTTTGGGGACGCAGTCAGAGGAGACGTGGCCAGGTGTTCACTCTCTCCCGCACTTCAAACCAGGTAAATGTCCTGTTCATCTGACTGTAAATGACACATGCTGGCATGCCCTTGAGATGGCATGCCATACATCCCTCATCCGCCCAGAGGCATGACTCATGCCAGCAGACGAGTTCTGGGAGCTCATAAACACACACACACACACAGATCTCACTTGACAACAAGCAAACAACACACATATGAGCACTAAACACTGTAAAAGAAACCATTGCTACTTCTGCAAGTATTTTTTGCAAGTACTTTGATTAATTGCACAAAAATATCAGTTTGACTTCACTCATGCATTTTATTGCACATCATGTGAGATGAAGCAACTTAAATATCATTTTGTTCAAGTTTGATATCAGGGACATGAAGCATCACTGATTCTCTTGAATGATTGTCATTGATGGCAAATCTGACGTATTTTGAGATGCAAAAATTGCCTTAAACACAAGACTATTGTTTGGCTTCGGAATGGTGTGAGCTGAGATTACTGCACTTTTTTATTAAATTAGCCATATCATATAAACATGCAACAGGTTAAAAATTAACTTTGCGCAGGATGTGCAGAATGTATCTGAACAATATCAAAACAGTGTTATTATTGTGAACTAGAGCTATTAAAAATTGCTTTTGGTAAATGAAATAAAGCTGAAATCAAATATAAATATTACATGAAAAGTTGAAGTTGTATTTAAGTTCTTAGAGCTTAAACGTACTAAAATGACTAAGTTAAAACTGAAATATGTAATAAAATAAAAAAATAGAAATATTCAGAACATTAATAAACAGTGTTGTAGTAAATAAACAATACTAAAATAACACTATTCAAGCTGAAGGTCAAGGTATATGACATAAATATATATTATAGAAGTTATATTAATAGTTATAATATTTCTGACTGAATTAAACATGCATCAATGATGAGGTCACATGACAACAGTTTCATGCAGCTCAGTGTGTAGTTTGCAGTGCACTTGCATCTGAACATATCCGGTGAGGACACACTGCCCTCTGCTGAGCGGCACTTCAGTGACAATAACATCATCAGAGAGACAGACACCGAACAAGCTGTTTTCAGAATAAATCGTTCCATTAATGAAGATCTAATGGTCTCAGGTGCGAGATCAGAGCACAAATACAGAGAGCTGTTCAGATCTAAACTCTACCAATCCTCCAGGTCTGATGTTCCTCAAGGTGACCTTAAAATAAAACCGCATTACTGCAGCTGTGAGCATCCCAGTGAAACCCTCAGACAGTGAATCTCCATTAAACACCATCTCTGCTCTGTTAGTCTGTATATCACCATTACATTTGATCAGTAACAGTAAAAGAGATTGTTTTGTGATGTGAACAAGAGCATTTTCATCATGCGCGTGCCTCAAAAGAGGGCTTACAATGACTTACAAAGATACATAACAGCTACAAGTGTATGCACTACTTGCTTTATGCAAGCACTATATAGGATAAATCACTATACAGGATTTGCTCTATTATACTTTATCGACACGAATTGATAGGTGAAACAACAAACAGCCACCCACAAATAGTCTATAAACAAAGCATCAGGCTGTCTTTGAGTTCACATGAACAATAGTTAAAGTTACTCGTCGTCAGGCTACAGAAGAATACCATAATTCCTCCGTTCAGTTAGGCCTAAGACATCGGGAAAACCATAAGGGCTGGTATACCATTTATGTTGAAATGTAGATCATATCTGCTTACACCACTGAACTGACGCTACATTCAGTAATTAAAACTGTTATACCAATTAGGTCTCAGAATCATGCAGTGCTCTTCCCAACAATACGTTACCTAAAACAATATTTTAACAAAGTGCTGGAAATGGGCAAGATTCTCTGGGCTGTCTTTGAGTTCACATGAACAACGGTTAAAGTTACTCGTCGTCAGGCTACAGAAGAATACCATAATTCCTCCATTCAATTAGGCCTAAGACATCGAGAGTCACGCAGACCTATAACAACCCAGCCACAACACATAATTGTGAATAACATGCCTTACCTTAATACAGAATCGACCACAGAGTCCAACGTTTATATTTTATTCTAAGAATCTTTGAGTTAACATGTAGGCTACTAAACATGAGTGGAATTTGCACCGCAGCTCCCCCACACCTTGATGCTGCTCATGACAAGAATAGCATTTATAGTTATCTTTATTGAAGTGAATTAGGTTTAAATCGCCGTCATGCATGAATGAATTATATTTTTGCAAT
>NW_015555743.1:331268-341666 GCF_001515605.1 Sinocyclocheilus anshuiensis | reverse complement strand
ATGATATTTTTGCAATTTTACACATAATAATCCACGATGATCACATTACACAAAACTGAAATTGCACGTCAAAATAACACATTGTCAATATTTTTTGAGACCCCCCAAAATTTCACAAATCACGTTTTCAGGGGAGCCCATGTCTTATTAAGGCTCCCCCGTAGTTCGCACCCTGCAAATAGCCCAAAATCTCAAAATGATCTAGTGCATGGAAAGAGCAGTGAGTAATAGCAGTGGTGTAGTTCAGTGCTGTAGCAGCAGAGGGCAGCTTTTACTGTACTTTTGCATTACGAGCAGCTGAGATGGCTGTTTAATGTCATATAATACTGTATGAGAGCAGATCAGTGTTTTCTGCCATGCAAAAATGCCGTTCCAGTGTGCTGTTAATGAACACTCGCTGCTGATGAAGTGTTAAGAGATCAGTTGTGAGATGTTCAATTGCAGGTCATGGATTTGTTGGGTTTTAAATAAGGTGCATTGATTGGAAATGTGATCTGTGTGTGTGTGTGTGTGTGTGTGTGTGTGTGTGTGTGTGTACTGACACGTTTCATACCTGAATGCCCGAACGGACGTTGTGTATTGATTCAGTCCACAGGAGGCCAAACTAATGAATCGACATCGAGAACAAAGAGACTGAGTTCAGAATAACATACTAACATACTACTGATACTGTTTCTGCAGTGTTTACTGTGTGCAGTTTGTGCATTTCATCTATTAAAATAACCAGATGCTGAGTTATTATAGTTAAGTAAAACATTTTTGTTACTTGAAATAAAATAAACTTTAACTGAAATTAAATCATATATAAAAAATACTTTAGTAGCATATTAGAATGATTTCTGAAGATCATGTGACACTGAAGACTGGAGTAATGATGCTGAAAATACAGCTTTGATCACAGAAATAAATTACATTTTAACAGATATTCACATAGAAAACAGCATTTTAAATTGAAAGAATATATATTTCACAATTTTTACTGTATTTTTGATCACATAAATGCAGTCTTGATGGACAGAAGAGACTTCTTTCAAAGATATATTTTTTTAAATCGTACCGACCACAAACTTTTGAACACTAGTGTACAGTGATGCACTGATGCAGCTCCCATGATCTGTACTGTTTCACATACTGTTTATACAGTGGTGCCCAAAATTATTAGAACACCAGTATTTTCTTGAAGCATCTTGGAGACGTTGCCACAGTTCTACTGATATTTCCTACTGACACACTCCAGCAAAAGATAGAAATAACTGACTTAAAACCATTTTTAGCTGGTGCAAATACTAGTGTTCTAATTATTTTGGCCAGCACTGTAAATCTAGCATTCCGTATATAATGAATGTCACACGTTTTCTGCTGTTTGTTGCGTTCAGTCTTAAGCAAGTGAGAGCACATACACACGTTGAATCTCACTGCAGCATCATAAGTTCGAGTTCTTCATCTGTCATTTGTGTCTCACCTGCAGATCGATTCACTGTCTACAGTCCCAAGAAACTCAGACAAGCCTGGAATAAGTAAGTGACCCCAACTTTTTTTTATTTTATAACAGTTTTGTGTGAATGGCAACGTGTTTTGGATGCTGTAATGTACTATTTCTTGTAGGATTTTCACCATTTGTTATTAAAAATCAACTGCGATCTTCTCTATATCAGTCATTTCTCCTGTGTGTGTGTGTGCGTGTGTGTGAGTGAGTGTGTGTGTGTGTGTGTGTGTGTGTGTGTGTGTGTGTGTGTGTGTGTGTGTGTGTTTGTTTGTGCAGGTCCGTGTGTGTGTGTGTTTGTGTTTGTGCAGGTCTGTGTGTGTGTGTGTGTATGTGCGCATGAGTGTGTGTGTGTGACTGTTTGTGTGTGCAGGTGTGTGTGTGTGTGTGTGTGTGTGTGTGTGTGTGTGTTTGAAGTGTTCAATGTACCTGCTTTCAAACAATCGTCACACTCGTCTATCACATCGGTACATCATCATAGATGCTGCGTAATAACGCTGAACGTTCCCAATCCCAAGAGAAGCACAGCGAGACAAAGAAAGAGCACAACTCTGTGTTTCTCTCGCTCTCGTCTCCCACACAGCGGAAGTATTTATACACACCAAAACTAAGATAAATCACAGATCAGCACAGCCGTTCATCAGCTGCTCTTCATCGCTTCATCATCATTTGATGAATTACTGCAGCCTTTATTATTAGAAATGATCAAAAGTCAACTTTTTATTGTTTTCCTGGATAGCAATGAGATTAAATGAGTGCTACTGATGACTTTTTCTTAAATCACCTACGTCTACATCTCAAACACATCTTCTCAAGAGTTTCTACTTACCAGAAGTTTGGAGTTGGTAAAATCTTTTATTGTTTCGAAATAAGACTGTTCTGCTCACCAAGGCTGCATTTATTTGAACAAAAAATTGTGAAATATCATTACAATTTAAAATATATTTTTTCTGTGTGAATATATTGTAAAATGCAATTGATTGCTGTGATCAAAGCATCATTACTCCAGTCTTCAGAGTCACATGATCTTCAGAAATCAGTATAATATGCTGATTTGCTGCTCAACAAACATTTCTGATTATTATCAATGTTGAGAACAGTTGTGCTGACAACTTTTTTTCACAGGATTCACAGATAAATAGAAAGTTATAAAAGAACAGCATTTATTTAAAATAGAAATCTTTTCTAACATTATAAATATCTTTACTGTCATTTTTTTCGATGTAATGCATCTTTGATTATTTAAAGTTTTAATTTAATTAAATAATAAATAATTTGTAAATTGCACCATGTCTTGAATAAGAAAACCATCAAAACTGTTGAATCAAATTACATCTTAAGTGAAACATAATCTTGAGAAGATATTATTAAAATTAAAATTAAGTAAAAAATGTAGAACTAGCATGACCTTTGTCTTTTCTTATAATCAGCTGAAGTTTTGTGAGTTTCTGCATTCTCAGATCTCATTCGATTAACCCTCATCTGAACTGAAGAAACACCAGCAGCTGCACGAATGGGAGCTTCAGCTTCGCTCAGATGCAAACCCAAGCCTGTAGATTTTAGCGTCTAATCACACTGACGCTCGTATACAAGCTCGTTTCACACACATTATGTTAAAGTGCTGAAAGCACCACTGGTGGACAGAAACTCGGAGAAACTTCATGTTTCTTTAATGTGTTAATGCAGCAGAGGCCTAATTATCCACATGCATTTGGAGTCTTTACATGAGTTTTCTCAGCGGCACGCGTGTGTGTGTGTGTGTGTGTGTGTGTGTGTGCGTGTGCGGAACCGTCTCTCGGCCCAGGCGGCGCTTCATCACGTGTACTTCAGCCATCTGCCCCCGAGACTCTGGGAGCTGCCTGACAGTCAGTGAACACACATCACACCTCTGCTGTGTTCACAGTCACATACTGCCACACTGACCATACAGCATATGACATATTACCATATTTTCATATCATGTATGATGCTGTTTTTGCAGTATGCATGCATGGAATGCCATACATGTATCCCATGATGCAATGCAGTACACTTGACCTTCCATTTCCAGTATGATTAATGAACTGGAAGTAATATCAACCAATATCCTTTGTGATTCGTTGTTTATTTAAAAACCCAAAAAATATGATTCCACAAAATTTGAACAAAAAATTCAAAATTATTTTACATCTGTCTGCCTTTTATTTATATACAGTTCATAATTTAATTTTTTCATTTGTTTCAATACATTTTAAAAATTATGCTTTATTTATTTAGTTATTTATTTATTATTCATTCATTTTATGTTCTTAAATTATTTTGCTTTAAGACTTATATCTTTATTTTTAATTTTAATTATTTTATATTATGTACTTATCAAACCTTTACTTATTTATTTATTTATTTATTTATGTTCATTTTATGTTCTCTATTTTACAATAATACTTTTGTCTTTATTTCTCCTGTCTACTGTTATGCCTGTTTTCAGCATTAAATATCAATTTCATATTATTTTCACTCCATTTTAATATCAAATGTATTTATTTATTTATTTGTTTAGTTAGTTATTCATTCATGTTATGTACTTTATTTTAATTTAAGACTTTTGCCTTTATTTCTTCTATTCATTATTATGCATGCTTAAAGCATTAAATAATCAATTTCGTATTATTTTCACTCCATACAAAAAATCGGCATTTATTTATTTATTTTACGTTTATTTCTCCTTTTTATTATTATGACTGTTTAAAGCCCATTAAATATCCATTGTGTGTGAAATGTGGTATTAATTTGAACTTTCTCTTGCATGTTGCACACTTTCACATACAGGCCTTTTTAAAATGCAATGTACAGTGTATGCTGCACAGTATGCCGTTTCATTATTATATCTGTTTAAAGCACTTTAAATAAGCATTGTGTACGAGATGTGTTTTTAAATGAATTTTTACATGTTATTCTGTTTAAATCAGTAGTCAGTGTACAGTGTGTACTGTGCAGTATGCAGTAGACAGATTGTTAGTATTCCATTCTGAACACAGTTTCAGTGTCCTTCCTTCACTGTCAGCGTCTCCTGCCCTCCTTCATCAGTGTTTTACTCTCTCTGTCTCAGTGTTTCACATGCCGTCTCACAGACGTGTGTCTGGAGCTGAATACCAAACACTGCTCAATTTGAGCTAATTGTGGTGATGCTGATGCACAGATGCTAATTCACACAGATTCATGTGTCACGCTTCACTTTCCCTGGAGACCAGCACACTGACACGCTTTCCTGATTTACCAAACCCAAATACTCTGGAATTGGTTACTGTCAGCAGTGAGGAACTCTTGATTCTGATTGGTCGAATCAGAGTTTTCAAATTGTTACAAAGTTTCAAATGAGCAGCATTTCAAAGAGTCCTGCAGAAAGAAAAGCACAGAAACAGACAAAGAAACTGGTGAAACAAATCTGATGAAAAAGAGTTAAAAAATCTGTGTTTGTGATGATATTAAGCATAATGAAAAACTGAAGATAAATACTGAAGGTGTGAAGACACATGATATAAATTTACTGCATGCTACACAGTATTTAGTGCATACTAATGATTAAAAACAGTACGTAGTCAACATTTGAGCAGATGTTTGCTGCATAGTCAGCATGTGACCATGCAAATTGCATATTTAATTCTTTTCTCAATTCTAAATTTTAATTTGATTTTTATGTAAAATTATTGTTTGGCCGTTGAATCAAATAATGATTCAAAAATCAAAGAAACTTCTGTTTTCAGATATTTTCGTGAATACATGTGCATACTGGAGATTTACTGTAGAAACACTGTAAACCTTCTGTGTTTTGTCATTCTTTGATGCATTTACTTCCAAATCTTGCAATTCTGACTTTTTTCCTAAGAAATCTAAATTTATGTCCCACAATTTTTTTCCCTTGGAATTGTGCATTTATTTCTTACACATTTTTTCTCTGAATTCTGAGTTTATATTGTGCAATTATTAATTTTTTTTCTCGTAATTCTGAGCTTATATCTCGCAATTATGATTTTTTTTCACAATTATTTCTACAATTATTTCTTAAGTTTTCCTAAGGACTAAGTTTTCCCAAATATTTTTTTTCCTAAGAAATCTAAATTAAAATTTCGCAAATTGTCTTGAGTTTAGATCTTGCAATTTTGACTTTTTCTCTCGCAATTCTAATTTTTTTTCTCTATATTCTGGGTTTACTTCTCGCAATTTTTTTCCGGAATTAAAAAAATAAATAATAAATTAAAAAAGGGTAATTGTGACTCTTTATATCACAATTCGGACTTTTTTTTCCGCACATATTACGAGTTTATGCATTGAATATTTTTTCTCTGATTTCTGACTTTGTCTTATAGTTCTTTTCCCGCACAGAAGCAACTAATCTCACTATTCAGGCTTTTTTGTGCAATTGCATGTTTCTATCTTACTTTTTTAGACTTTTTAAGAGTTAATATCTCACAATTCTGACTGTTTTTGAATTGAAAAAATTTGAATTGTGAGTAGGGATGGGTACCGAGAACCGGTATTTTTTTGGACCGATACCGGACTACCGATACTGTTATCGATACTTGCGTTGTTTTATCTCTGTATACTTCAATGTTAATGGCGAATTAGAAGCTGCTGCTTGTCATTTCCTTCACTGAATGATGTGTCCGATGTTTGCTCGACGTGCGTGTGATATCCACGGTGTGTGTTTGCGTGCAATCAGTGGTGGCAAGAATGAAACGTTCAGAAGTGTGGACTCACGATACAAAACTAAGCGACACCAGTGTCAGATGCAATATGTGCAGTAGTGTAATAGTGAACAAAGGAGGCAACACTAGTAATATAATGAAACATTTACTAACAAAACACAACATCTACCAATGCACTGTATTATGTCTCGCGGCTCCAGCTCTAACTGCAACTCACGAGACACATTCACATCAAATGTTGATTCAGAGTTACACTCACGAGACACTGCACTTATTCGCAATCACAAAAGTACATTATTTGCATGTGCTTTAAAGCCTTGTCGGTTAAACATTTCATTCGCGTGCTGTTCTAACATGTGCTTATTCAGAGCGCGTACACCCGAAGTATGCATACACTAAAAGACCAGTCAAACAGCACCTGATTACTTAGTTATCGTCTGATTGCACTAATACTGTCAGAAACACACAAGGTTTACATATAAACACAGTTAGTTATGTCTAAAGTGAAAGTAAACAGTTGAGAGAGAAACGGATGCGTGCAGCTCTTAAAGCGACAGTACTAAACATGCTGCCGCTTGTCATTAAAGGAATAGTTCACCCAAAAATTAAAATTTCTGTCATTATTTACTCACTGTAATGTTGTAACAAACCTGTATTAATTTCTTTCTCGTGCTGAACACAAAAGAAGATATTTGAAGAATGTGGGTAACCAAACAGTTGCTGGTCCCCACTGACTTTGATAGTAGGAAGAAAAACTATGAAAGTCAGTGGGGACCGGCAACTGTTTGGTTACCCACATTCTTCAAAATATCTTCTTTTGTGTTCAACAGAAGAAAGAAACTCATTCAGATTTAAAACTACTTGAGAGTGAGTAAATGATGACACAATTTTCATTTTTGGGTGAACTATTCCTTTAATGTTAATAAAATGAAACACAAAGAGAAAAATAACTCCCTTCTCTTGACTGAAGAACTTTAAAACAGTTGCTAAAGTTCAGCAGTAATAAAATAACTTGAAATTTTCAATAATCTTTTTGCACCAAATAGTATCGATAAGTACCGGTATCGATAAGCGGTATCGGTATCAGTATCAATAAAATGTAAACGATACCCATCCCTAATTGTGAGATAGTTACAATGACCTTTTTTATTGTTTCATTCTGTGGTGGAAACAAGCTCTCACAGAAACATGACGATTCAGGTCATTCAGGCTGGCTTTGGTTTTCAGAGCAGCTCAAGGCCTTCTGTCGTGTCTAATATGACACATATCTATAATCCAGACGGATTGATGATCTGGCCTCCATTAGCAGGCAACACAGCTGTAGCGCAGACACGTTTCGCTCTTCACATCAGAAAACAGGCATCTGCGTTAGACAGGCGTCAGGCGAGTTGTTTGAATGCGAGAATGAGGTTTTTAATTTGCCAGATTAGGAGCGGCAGCTGAATTAATCCTGTTATCAGCTCACAGCAGGCCGTGTGGGAGGGAGGAGGGGGCGGGGCTCCGGCAAGGGAGGCGGAGCTCTGACACACACAGCGCAGAGCCGCTTTTGAAGCAGAAGAATGAAGGGAAATTAATTGTGTTGTTTCATATACGCTTGCAGTTCTATCACAAAAGAGGCAGGACACACCGTAATTAACATTTCAGCTCAGGCTTTGATTGATACGGCAAATGCAGCAGGATTTATGGCATTTATTAAATGAAATTTAATGCAAGTGCTGATGTGTTTATTTATTATGGTTTTATGTATTTATTAGAGCTGTTTGTTAAGTCAAGCGTCATTTTTACTGTTGGTCATATTTCTTGGTAAAAAACCACTTAGCAAACATATAGAAAAGCTCATTTACTCTGTAATTAATTAATATTAGTTAATATATTTTTCTTCTACATACTCAACATCTCTCTATATATTTATTTTATGTATTATTTTCTGTTATGTTTATATTCAGTATATTTATTTTCTATTATATAATATAGAAATATATATACATACACACACAGTATGAGTACAATGTTTCGTGTGTGTTTATATTTATATAAAGTGTATTAATTAATATATTTATCTCTATTATTTTTTATATTTTTTATATATTATTTATATTTGTATATTGTGTACACACACATACAGTATATATTTATTTTTATATTTTTCTTAAAAAATACTCTACATCCCTTTATATATTTATAAAAATAAAAAGAATTTAATAATAAAAAAATACTAAACCCCATATGAATTTTTAATAATAATGTGAACTTGAAATTTGATTCTATAGACAACATATATCAAGTACTAATCTAATGTATCATTTGAAATCCATACAGAAAAAAAGGGGGGAAAACATTCATTGTTCATTATTATTCGAGTTTTGTTTTGAAAATATTATAAAAGTGCATCATATATTTCTGGAATTCTGAATTGCATAGTTATAGATGTATTAATTTTCAACTATTTAACTTTTTTTGAGTACATGTACACATGTATGTTTTGAAAGAAGTCTCTTTATGGCTGCATTTATTTGATTAAAAATACAGTAAATACTCTAAAAATGTGGAAATATTATTTTAATTTAAAACAGCTGTTTTCTATGTGAATATCTGTTAAAATTGCTGTGATCAAAGCTGAATTTGCAGCATATATGTTTTTATATATTTATAACAAAAAATGTTTTTTAATAATAAAACAAATACTAAACCCCATATTAATTTTTAATAATAACGTGAACTTGAAATTTGCTTCTATAGACAACATATATCTAGTACTAATTATTTGAAATCAATACCAAAAAAAAGGGTTTTGTTTTGAAAATATTATAAAAGTGTTTCATATATTTCTGAAATTCTGAATTGCATAGTTATAGATGTATTTTCAACTGTATTTTTCTTGTCATCATCATAATTGACTTGTTTTCTCTCCTTGTCTTTCACATGATGATGATGTGATATTTTGCATGGTCTTTTCCCACAGAAGAGTTTTTCATGAAGACTGACAGACTGAATGTGTCCTTGTTTTTCAGTGTCTTCAATCTTCAGCGTTCCCACCGTTAAGCTACAGCCGGAGTCTGGCGACAGCATCCAGGTGTGCAGTAAGAGCCACAGTCACGGCAAAGCAACGTCAAACAGCAAACACTGACCCGGAGCCAAACAGGTACGACACGTCTGACAGTCTGTGGCACCAGTGTCTGCTTTACAGTCAACATTTCTACAGGTGTTCTTTATTTTGCTTTTTAATCAATTTAATCAGATTTTTTTGTGTAAAATTAAATTTTTGCAGTCCAATCAAAAAATGAATCAAGAACCAATGTTTTGAGAAAGAGTTTTTCAGTTTTTTTTTTTTTTTTTTTTTTTTATATTTAATTGAATTTTGAGTACATGTACACATGTATGTTTTGAAAGAAGTCTCTTGACGGCTGCATTTATTTGATTAGAAATACAGTAAATACTTTAAAAATGTGGAAATATTATTATAATTTAAAATAACTGTTTTCTATGTGAACATCTGTTAAACTGTAATTTATTTCTGTGATGCGCAGCTGTATTTTCAGCATCATTCCTCCAGTCTTCAGTGTCACATGATCTTCAGAAATCATTCTAATATGCTGATTTGCTGCTCAATAAACATTTCTGATTTTTATCAATATTGAAAACAGTTATGGAATTTATTTTGATCAAATAAATGCATAAATATAGTCTTTTCTTTAAAATCAGAATATTAGAATGATTTCTGAAGATCATGTGACACTGAAGACTGGCGTAATGATGCTGAAAATTCAGCTGCACATCACTGGAATAAATTGCACTTTAAAAAAATATTCACATAGAAACCACTTATTTTAAATGATAATAATATTTCACAATTTTTACTGTATTTTTAATCAAATAAATGCTTGGTGAGCAGAAGAGACTCATTAAAACATTGTAATTAGGCCTATTCCAGACTTTTAACCAGCAGTGTAAGTGTGAAAAGTGTTGACTTTCAGTGTATATGTGTTCATTTCCATTGCTATTATTAAATATTGCGTTGGCCCATATCACATATACATTGAGTTAATATCAACAGTCATCTGCTGCGTTCTTGGTAATTGATAAAGCAATGCACTAGTCTGCAGCATGACTGGATTCACTCCTGCAGCTCAGGTCAGGTTTTCATTGTCCAGAAAGACGTTGTATTTGCATGTAATATGTGGTGTGGACGAACACATCTCCTGCGGCTGGATGAAGCTCATAATGGAGGGA
>NW_015555743.1:329546-331256 GCF_001515605.1 Sinocyclocheilus anshuiensis | reverse complement strand
GCAGGGATTAGCAGCCCAATTACAGGCAGGTGCGGCGGGAGATTTACGTCTGAACCGCAGGGAGCCGCAGACCTCTGAACCCCAAACACACAGAACTCAGTCGTTTCAGAGCTTCACACGAACGAGAGGCCTGCGCTTCACATGCTTTGGTTGCAGCTGATGGTCAAAAGTTTGGAATAATTCAAATTTTTTAATGTTTCTGAAAGAAGTCTCTTCTGCTCACCAAGGCTGCATTTATTTGATCAAAAATACAGTAAAAACAGTGAAAAATTATTACAATTTTAAATAGCTGTTTTCTACGTAAATATCTGTTAAGCTGTAATTTATTTCTGTGATGCGCAGCTGTATTTTCAGCATCATTACTCCAGTCTTCAGTGTCACATGATCTTCAGAAATCATTCTGATAGGTTGATTTTGCTGCTCGGTTATCATTAATTAGTACTGGTGATCAAATACTAATAATTGTTCTTATTATATTCAATGCTTCAAAAAATTGCATGAAAAAAATATTTGTTAGGAGTAAAATTATTTTTAGGACCATTTAAAAATGTTAGGCTTAATTTTCTTTATGCAAAATATAATGTCTTTAATTTGGGGGAAAAGTCACTTTTAAAGATGAATCTCGTTATATTCCATACAAAATATCAAAGCAAGTGGGGTTTAATTTTTTATTATTTATTTATTTTTCAATTATAAAATTTCAATTAAAAAAGTTTAAATGAAAAGATGCTGCGTTGATTAATAGAAAGTTCAAAAGAACTTATGTAACTTTTGTAACTTTTATGTAAGAAATATGTAACTTTTGTAACAAATGTCTTTACTGTCACTTTTGATCAATTTAATGCTGAATAAAAGTATTATTATTATTATTTTTTTTTTTTTAAGAGTAGCTTATCACAGTTTCCACAAACATATTCAGCAGCACAACTGTTTTCAACATTGATAATAATCAGAAATGTTTCTCGAGCAGCAAATCAGCATATTAGAATGATTTCTGAAGATCATGTGACACTGAAGACTGGAGTAATGATGCTGAAAATACAGCTTTGATCACAGAAATACATTACAGTTTAACAGATATTCACATAGAAAACAGCTGTTTTACATTATAATAATATTTTTAAATTTTTACTGTATTTTTAATCAAATAAATGCAGCCTTGGTGAGCAGAAGAGACTCCTTTCAAACAAATTAAAACATCTTAATTATTTAAAACTTCTGACTGGTGGTGTAATGGTGTAAAGCGTTTCACTGGATACATATTAAATATGCATGATATATTTTCTCAGATTGTAATTTACCTTTTAATTGTTCAATACATTTCCTGTCATTAGGCTGGTTAAAAATCATAGTTTCCACTTAAAACAAGTTCTCTCAGCAGTGATCGGCTCTTTAACACGTTCATGAAGTGCAGCAATGAAAGTGAAGTGTTTTTCTTGTCAGCATGCAGATGTGTGTGTGTGTGTGTGTGTGTGTGTGTGTGTGTGAGACGCTCCTCTAATCCACACACGTCTGATTGAGCAGCGATGCACACAGAGACACTCCGGACTCAGTGTTTTCATGCTCATCTAACACACATTAGATGGAAGAGGCTCTAAGAAGTATTTTGACACTAAAACCTGAATTTCATTGTATTACATGCAAAATATCAAAGAAACTGGGAATTATTTTGAGTTAATTTTTCCATTTTTGAGTTGGAAAATGTATATA
>NW_015555743.1:327736-329460 GCF_001515605.1 Sinocyclocheilus anshuiensis | reverse complement strand
GGCAAAAGGCAAAAATGTAACTCTTAAAAATGTCTAAATGTCATTCTATTACTTGTAAAATATTAAAACAAATTTCAAATTTCAAATATATTTTTAGCCTATTTTAGGACCATTTAAAAAAAAATGTCCTCATTTTCTTTATGCAAAATATAATGGGTTTAATTTTGGGAAAAAGGTCAGCCTTAAAAAGAATCTTATTATAGTAAATACAAAATATCAAAGCAAGCAGTATTTTTTAATTTTTTTTTTTTTTTTAGTTTTCAAATGTCAAGCAAAACATTTAAAGAAAAGATGTTTGTTTGAAGTGAAAGGATAGATATAGTTTAAAATGAAGATGAGCCTATTTTAGGACAATTTCATTTTTTAATGCAAAATATAACTTCTTTATAACTTCTTATGGGAAAAGTGTTTTATTTTATTTATTTTCTCTTTTTTTTAGTTTTCACATTTCAAACAAAATATGTAATGAAAACATGTATGTTTAGAGTAAAAAAGATACATACTTTAAAATAACAAAAAATATTTAGAACCTATTTTTAGAAGCATTTACAATTTTTAGTCTTCATGCAAAATATAATTTCTTATTTGTTTCCTTAGATTTTGGGGTTCAGTATGATCTGGACGTGTTTTTGACAGGCTTGACTCGAGGTTCCCAGCACGTTTTTGTGCCGCTGTATGTTTGTGAGAGGAGAAGAGTCCAGCAAGAGCTGCGGTTGTGTATTATTCATCAGAAGTGCTGTCTTTGAGCCGCTATTGAGCAGAGATGAAGCTTCAGCCGTCACAGACTGAACGACACGCCTCTCTCACACATACAACACAATACCGTCAGAGACGAGGGTCAGCGGATCAAATCGGGGTCAGAAGAGATAGAAAAAGACTGGATGATCTATAGGTCTCTCTTTCTTTGTAGACCGAAAAGCCGTAGTTAATGTTAAAAGTGTTTAGTTTAGTGAACGCTGTGCTGTGTGGAGAGGTAGATGTATTCATAAAGTTGAAGTTTCTGAGAGTTCTGGCAGTCGTGCTGCTGATGCAAGAAGCCACCAATCAGCTACAATGGCTTTGCATGTCATTAGCATAAATTAAGAGCCCAAAGGTGATTGATATGGACTGTGTTGAGTGCAGAGTCTGTTTTGGACAGACTGTCATTGTTACTGGATGATTGTACATTATTCATGTGGTGTCATCAGTGTTATGACTGTATGTGTGCCGTGTGTGTAAAGTCTTTACGCTGCAGTAGATGTGTTTGTGTGGATGTGAGTGGACACGGCTGATTTACAGCGTTTACGTGGAAGAATGCATTCGATTTGTAAAGTATTATACAAAATGGGTTTATTTACAAATTGAATAATAAAATGTTATATATAGGTATAAATATAAAATGTGTATTATATTGTACATTTGACATATTTGAATTTAATATAATATGAATTTTAAATTATAATATATTATACATTAAAATAAAATAAAAAATATAATATAACATTGAGCAGAGTTTTTTATTTATTTATTGTTATATTAATTTTAATGGATTATTTAATTTAAATATAATGTATATTATATACATTAACTAAATAAAAAATTATGAAATAGAATTATTAAATAATATATGTTATATAAGTATATTTAATAAATTATCGATTATTTAAAATGATAAAACTATAGATGTGTTTGTGTGTGTGTGTGTGTGTGTGTGTGTGTGTGTGTATGTATATATATATATATAT
>NW_015555743.1:327048-327608 GCF_001515605.1 Sinocyclocheilus anshuiensis | reverse complement strand
CTATTCGGCGTAAAGCAATTGTTCGTTTTTAGTTCGTTTGAATTTTCCCTCTTTTCCTCGCTTTCGTGCGCGTTTTACTTTCACTTTTGAATTAGCGGCAGTTAGGCATCAATTGCTTGAAGGCAACAACAAAATACAACGTCAAACTCACTTTAGCGTTTATTAGCAAAACGAGTAAGAATGCCTGGAGGCACGGCATACACCTTGATGTCAAATCAAATAAACAAATGACACAAAGTTTAAATGAAGTAAAAATCAGCAAATAATGTGGAACCAATTAAATAAGAAACGAATGTTTAAAAAAAACATCCAAAATCACCTTAGATAAACGGCAAAAGTCAACAGGCTTTTCAAAATCCAAAATATTGCCAAACAGGCGCTTTTGCATTTCGTTTCGAAACTAAATCATCCGCGATTGTCTTGTCTGTCTCACCCCACTCTTCCTGTCAGTCAGCTCAACTCACTCTCCTCACTGGATAAATGAAATCGGATCTGTGATGCGACTGTCGTTTGGCACGCTGCATTGAGCAGCCGCGTTCAGTTTTTAATTGTAGTGTCTG
>NW_015555743.1:317153-324653 GCF_001515605.1 Sinocyclocheilus anshuiensis | reverse complement strand
AGAGTTTCTCTTCTGTGATTACAGCTCTGAATTGGTGTGTGAGAGTCTGCAGGGAAAGACGTCGCAAGTGTTTCGATCAGGCGCTAAATGTCACCGCATCTTGGCAGCCGCGTCTCAATTATAATGCATTGCATTTATGGATGAAAGTGTTTTGTGGATGAGGAGGCAGGCGACAGCGGCGGCGTGCGACATGAAAACGAAGGCCCACACGCTCGCGCTCTCTATCCTGACATATGGGCTCCTCTAATGAGCTTCTTGAAGCTCTTCTGAGTAGAGCCGCTTGTCTTCTGAGGAGCGCCAGCCGCCCGGTCAGACTCACTCGCTCCTCGCTGCTCCTCTCCAAGATCCAGCTGGAGTTCAGTCATTAGAAGTTTGAGAGGAAGGTCTGTTTACACTCGTTTCAGATCTCAACAAGCTGATGCTCTAGAAAAGTTTTAGTTGAGGAATTCACTCCTGATATTGAGGTGAAGATGCTTGAATATTTATGTAAACTTATGAAATAGGTTAAACGAGACAACAGGTGGTCGCCATAGATAGATAGATAGATAGATAGATCTGAGAGTCTGCTCCGAGAGTCACTCCATGAGCATTTGGCCATTTCATTTGAGAAAAACTACCATCATATCATATACACACACACAAACAAAACTCTGCATGGCAACCCGTCAAAATAAAAGTTTGGCTTAACTTGAAGAAATTGTGACTAAAAATGTTTTTATTAAAAATTTATTTTTAAGTTATAACCACAAGCTTTCTTCCATATTTTAATTTGAACTGTAAACCTCTGTTGTGCTGCCCTTTGTTTGCCAAAAATGTAAATAAAATAAAACAAAACAAAGCAAAAAAGAAATAAATACATGAAACGGTTTGTTTAATTTTCCTTTGATTGAAAGATAAATTAGATTAATGTTTTATGCAATCATTTGATTACCAGAAAAATGTAAGTACATAACACAGAATTTCTGGTGCATGTTTATGTGGTTTATGAGGACACAAATTTGTATAATGACATGGGTATGACATAGGGTGTGTGGTTGTGTGTGTGTGTGTGTGTGTGTGTGTGTGTGTGTGTGTGTGTGTGTGTGTGTGTGTGTGTGTTGTCAGATGCTCAGGTCGTTCTGTTACAGCAGTGTGTTTGTCAGACAGGTGGAGGGTAATTATCCAGCCGTACAGACAAGCGCTCAGATCGGCGTGTCAAACTCGCAGCGCTGCAGCTTCACTCACACACACAAACTTTCCCAAACCCAAACAAAACAAGCACACACTGTAGAAGTTTGATGATGCTGTGCTGGTTTTATCCGTGTCTACACAGCGATGCGTCTGAGTTAACAACAGCGCTGCAGGATGAGAATCATGACAGATATCGGGTGATTATCACCCACATCAGCTGCTGACATCTATCTATCTATCTTTTGTTCATTCTTTTGTTCATTTGATTGGCCTGTCTATTTTTTGTTGTTCATTTGGTCATTCGCTCTGTCATACTGTCTATCTAACGTCCGTTCGTTCATTTGTTTGTCAGTTCAATCATTCTGTTTATCTTTTGTTTGTTTTATTGTTCCATCATTCTTTTTATGTTCGTTCGTTCGTTCATTCATTCTGTCTGATGTTCGTTCATTCTCTATCTGTCATTTGTTCTTTTGTTCTGTCTAATGTTCATTTATTCTGTTGTTCTATCTATCGCTCTGTCTTCTTTTCTATATATCTATGGTTCGTTTGTTCGTTTGATCTTATCTATTGTTTGTTGTTCGTTCATTCATTGTATCATTCTGTCTATATATCTAACATGTCTATCTATCTGTCTATCTTCTTTCTATCTATCGTTACATATAAAATAACGTAAATCGGTCCTGACTCTACCTGCTACAGTTCACCATAAACCGCTGGCGTTCATCTGTTGATGTTGATGATGTTGAGGTCTCCAGCGCTGGGTCTTTGTGTGTTTCATATGAATGCTATAGACCAATTCAGAGTAGACGTCACAGTTACGTCACTTGCAGCTGCGCGAGCATAGTGGTTGCAGAAAAACACTGGGAACAAGTGGAGATAAATGGGTCAAATCCATGGAATAAAAGAAAAAAATATTTTTGTGCCTTTTGATGTCAAGATCGGAATGCAAATAATTTTTATAGAATACTGTCGTCATTTGAAGCTAAACGCAGACGTTTAAATGGACATACTGTGGATGAAAACTGCTATGATTACTCTACTTTTAAAGCATAAATTCGATTTAAACAATAGGTCTACATAATATTCACATATGCTGTTCATAGGGGACGTATTGTATTAGCCCTACAGTTACAGCATGAAATATTATTTAAACCTTACTATTAGAAATATTATTTCAACCTTACTATAAACATTTTTACATAACATTTATTTTATCTCACAATTCTGACTTTTTTTTCTCGCAAATGCAAGTTTATATCTCCTAATTCGGACTTTATAACTCGACTTAACTCAAAAATAGTGAGTTTGTCAAATCTGAGGGAAAAAAGCCAGAAGAGCCGAGGGGAAAAGAGAGAATGACGAGTTGTTTTTCCTTATTAGAATTGTGAGATATAATCTCGGAATTGTGAGAATAAAGTCAGAATTTTTAAATATAAAATCAAATTTACCTTTTTTTCAAATTCTTTTATTCCATGGCTCCATAGACTGCCGCTTGAAAACCCTCATTTTCTGCCTCCAGATAGGCTCCGCCCACAACAAACGTCATCTCTGTTTCGGATCTGTAAGACTATCCGACTCTCTAACATCAATTTCGTTGAATAACAGTGCTTATCGCTGGGTGACAAGCTCTTGAAATATGCGGAGAACATTTTGAAAATGACATCTAATCAATATAATCTTTTTAAACCGAACTATTTTGTACCCTATCCGTGAAATTCTCTAGCCGTAAAGGCTATCTCTCCCGGGTTTTCTGCAACCATGATGCGCGCGCATCCTGAATGTTTACAAACCTATAATTGGTCTATATTGTATGAAGCATGTTTTTGAGTCTCTGCGGCGCGGTGGGATCAGCTTCACACTCGCTCAGGGAGTTTCTTTATCAGGATCACGCAGGACAGGAAGGTAAAGCAGAATGAGAAAACGCTTTCTGACAGCTGCGCCATGAGACTCTCAGAGCGTTCTTGACTTACTCACACACACACTTACACAACACAAACCTTGAGCTCGGATCTCATTTACTGCAGGTAATAATCAGCAAGATGCTCCAGGTAATATGAAGACTTTATTATTATTATTATTATTATTATTTTACAAATTAGATGTCCTAAAAAGGAGATTTTGGGAGGTTTTGTCAGGTTTAGCTCACCTCTAGGTACAAATGTGTTTATGGTTACGTAGGTACACACACACACACACACACACACACGCGTGCACACACACTCACACACACACACACACGCGCGCGCGCACACACATTCCTGACTTACTCACACACACACACACATTCCTGACTTACTCACACACAAACACACACATACACACAGTTTGTTTTTGTGAAAAGTGGGGACATCCCATAGGCGTAATGGTTTTTATACTGTACAGACCGTATATTCTATTGCCCTACACCAACCCTACCCCTAAACCTACCCCTCACAGGAAACTTTGTGCTATTTCAGATTTTCAATACACTCCATTCTGTGTGATTTATAAGCGTTTTGAAAAGTGGGGACATGGGGTAATGTCCTGAAAAGTCACCTTCTCCTTGTAATACCTATGTCATACCTTTGTCATTATACAAATTTATGTCCTCATTTGTCACAAAAACGCACACACACACACACACACACAGCAGTAATTGTGTGAATATAGACTGTAGTAAAGCACATTAGTCTCTCTTCATGAGGCTGAATGGATCGGCCGGAATCCATTAGACTGAATCCAGAGGTTTAGAGATTATTCACCTCCACTATCCACCTCAGTGTCTAAAAATACTGCAGTGTTGCTCTGTTCCAATACCTAGTGAGCTGCCTACATAGACAGTAGGGGTGCAACGGTTCTCCACACACGGTTCGGCATGCACTAGGACCGCGGTTCAACTTAAATCTGACATCGCATCTGTACTATGGTTTGTTATAAATAACACGTAAAACAAACAGGGTTCGGCTGATGCATGTTTCTGTTGATGGATGCGCATTCTGGCTTCCCAATACATTGCAACAACAGCGATGAAAAAAAAAACGTGGACAAACCATTCTCTCTTGTTCAATGCCAATGCCGTATGCTGGAATATGAGCAGTCATTTATTCTGTCATCGTGCTGATAGCGCGCGTGCAGCAGCACACGTTGATATCTGTGTTTAAAGTAAACTCATTTAAGCTTTGCCAGTTTATACATTTAAGAGGATGCGAGCTCGCATGCGCAGTGAGAAGACTTGTGTGTGCGCTCATCCGAAGCAAGCAAAAATCTTAAGCTCTTTCTGAAGTATCGTATTTAAATGGACAAATTCACACAAAAATTATGTCAAAATGCCTGTCTTGGTAAATATCCTATAGCAGCATAGCCGGCTGAACGACCGTACTGTATCAGTGCTCTGGATCAGTGCATTCTCTTAAAGTGACAGCACTTTCTTAATATTAATCATACAGCAACAACAAGGAAAACACTCACTGCTCTTGATTGAATAGCTTTTGTAACTTTAATAAAGATTAATCTTTAATTTATACAGTCAAATATACAATGC
This sequence comes from Sinocyclocheilus anshuiensis, assembly GCF_001515605.1. Classification (NCBI taxonomy): domain Eukaryota; kingdom Metazoa; phylum Chordata; class Actinopteri; order Cypriniformes; family Cyprinidae; genus Sinocyclocheilus; species Sinocyclocheilus anshuiensis. The sequence continues at coordinate 319,963 of NW_015555743.1, read as the reverse complement.
TATTTTACATTTGATTACTTTATTCAATTTCTGTACCGAAAAACTAATGTTAGGCCTACCTAAAAAAAAATGAAAATCACTGTTTATTTTATTTGTTGTAAGAAGAGGCTGACTGACTGGAGCTGAGAGGCACAAGACAGCAGACAACACCAGCATTAATGACAACTTCAATAAGATCTATTAGAGTACTCTGCAATAGCTTCAGTGTAGCAACAGCTTCAACTTAAATCTGACAACGCATCTGTAATAGGGTTTGTTATAAACAACACGTAAAACAAACAGGGTTCGGCTGATGCATGTTTCTGTTGATGGATGCGCATTCTGGCTTCCCAATACATTGCAACAACAGCGATGAAAAAAAAAACGTGGACAAACCATTCTCTCTTGTTCAATGCCAATGCCGTATGCTGGAATATGAGCAGTCATTTATTCTGTCATCGTGCTGATAGCGCGCGTGCAGCAGCACACGTTGATATCTGTGTTTAAAGTAAACTCATTTAAGCTTTGCCAGTTTATACATTTAAGAGGATGCGAGCTCGCATGCGCAGTGAGAAGACTTGTGTGTGCGCTCATCCGAAGCAAGCAAAAATCTTAAGCTCTTTCTGAAGTATCGTGTTTAAATGGACAAATTCACACAAAAATTATGTCAAAATGCCTGTCTTGGTAAATATCCTATAGCAGCATAGCCGGCTGAACGACCGTACTGTATCAGTGCTCTGGATCAGTGCATTCTCTTAAAGTGACAGCACTTTCTTAATATTAATCATACAGCAACAACAAGGAAAACACTCACTGCTCTTGATTGAATAGCTTTTGTAACTTTAATAAAGATTAATCTTTAATTTATACAGTCAAATATACAATGCTATTTTACATTTGATTACTTTATTCAATTTCTGTACCGAAAAACTAATGTTAGGCCTACCTAAAAAACCCTGAAAATCACTGTTTATTTTATTTGTATCTTTACTCTATTGTATTTATTTGTGTTGTTGCTTGTAGTTAGATAGATTATTCTTTTATTTGACAGTATAGTTTTTTATGTTTATTTTAATTATGAATCACCTAATGAGCGTATATTTTCAATTAAAAATGGTGAAGTTTGACAGAAACGTTAGTTTGCATCACTGAATATCACTGTCGGCTGTTTAACATTTTTATTGTGAAAAAAGTTGAATATTAAATATTAAATGTTGATCTACTTTTTTAACTCAAACTCACTGTTAAACAAATGGTAAAGTCTGTTGCCTTTGATTTGATTAACCATCTCAATCATTTTAAAGCTTTTGACATCTTAACATCAAAAGAATATCATGATGAATGTCATGTTGTCATATATCTGATTATTCATGTTGATCTTGAGCTTTAGAGACACTGTGAGTGGAAAATTACTCTCACAAATCATGTTAAGAACATGTCTGAATCATATTTTAGCTCAAAATATGATGCAAATACAGAAAGTCCGAAAATGTCTTGTTTATTTCTGTTTTGCTGGTGAAATGTGACTCATTCTGTCCTCTAGCAGGGAGTCGGACTCCCGTGGACTCTGTTCACTCTCATTTTGTTGTGTTTATTGTCAATAATGGTGCACCAGCAGTGCAGCACAAACGCCGCTCGCTGATTGTGTTTTAATCGAAGGCTTTTCTCGCTGCACGTACAGACAGCAGATATCAGCTCTCCTGATGAACGCTGGGAATATTTGAGTGCGAGATTCTGAAGGAATGAATGCATTATTCATGCGGCTGGATAAGCTTTAATTAACAGTGCTGCTTGGCATTGTGCAGGGAATGAATGTGTGTTTTTCCTAGCATTCACTCGCAGCACGCTTGACTTATCAAAGGCCGTGGCTCCGCCCTCCTGCATAGCGTTTGCATAATGCCAGGGACGCAATTAAACGTAGGAATCTCCTCACTTACAGACGCAATATTTGCACTTTCTGTGATTCCCAACGGCGTTACACTCTTCTGACCCGTGTAAACACTGTCTTCTCTCTCATTGACTGACTTCTGTTCAGTTTGTTTCGCCGTCTGATTCTGATCTTATTTCTGCTATGTGATGCTGGGAAGCATGAAATATTGACCTGCTCGGCTCTGGACAGAGAGAGTGGATCCCGAAGATACGGCGTGATGCATGAGAATGAAGCTGCAGGCGTGTGAAATCAAAGCACATACGTGATTTAAACACATGTGAAACACACAGACAAATGGTCATGAATTAACTCAGCGTGCTGGTACTGCGGTGCACTGATTTCATGCCCGGTTGTTGGGTCTATGTTTGCATTATAAGGCTCATCTGGACTTCAGGTTTCAAACTTTATAAGTTTCACACACTCCAGTCAGCTGGAAGCATCACGACACGCTCTCGCATTAAAACAGCTGAGCATCATTGAACGGAAAGCTCGTTTATAGACATTTTTCCTCTGATTGGTCTGTTGTGTTGAATTGACGGCAAAATTGATTGACAGGGGCAAAGTTGCCCAATTGGTGAATTCAATTCAAATTCAAATTAATTCATTTGAAAAGGAGATGATTATTCAATTCTGAAAATTCATGTTCAATCTGTGCAATTTATTTTTGTTATTTATTGATTTATTTATTTTGTTATATCGAAGTGCAGCAGGCCATTCAATTAATTTGAATTTAATTTTGGATATAAAAAAATAAATAAATAATAATAGCACAGACTGAGCATGAATTTTCAGAATAATTAATTTGAATTTGAAAATCAAAACAGGTGATACATTCTGTACACATAAGATAGATCTATCTGTCTATCTATCCTCCTTTCTATCTATCTATCTATCTATCTAT
>NW_015555743.1:314559-315478 GCF_001515605.1 Sinocyclocheilus anshuiensis | reverse complement strand
TATATATAATCTTATATCTTTTATTAATCTTTATTAGTCTTAAATATAAAAGATAAAATATAAATATATTGGTAAATATAAAATATCTGTGAAATAAAAATTCTAATTCAACACGTTTTAGAGTGTGTGTGTGTGTGTGTGTGTACACACTGATACTATTATTTTTGTTTTTATTTTTGAATTTAGTATATTTTTGATTAACAATATATTTTAGTTTTAAGAATATTTTTAATTAAAATATATATTTTTAGTTTTAAATATAAAAATATATTATGCTATATTACGTGAAGATATTATGCATGTTTCAAAATATAATAAAAAATATGTAAAAAAATAATAAAAATACAACAAACTCTCATATATAGTGTATTTTTATAATTTATACAGTACAATATGATATATTTAAAGAATTGTAAAATGTAAAAATAAAAAAAATCCAATAAAATCTCAATATAATACAAATCCAACAAAATCACATTAGTTAATTAAATTCTTTAAAATAAATTGATGTTAATCTATGAAATCAAATCAAAATCAAATGCAGTAGTAGTTGACTCTGGATGCATTTTTTAGCCCCATTGTTTTTTTTTTGTTGTTGTCACATTTGTGTAATTTTTCATCCCTGAGCACTGAATCATTTCTGACCCAGGACCAAATGCTGTTTGTAGTATCTTTATATCAGCTGTACTCCGTACAAATGTCCTCTGACAGCAGTTTTAGTGTCTCTAACCTGTTTATCTTGTTGATGGAATGAGCTTTGGTTTTATCTGGCGACGTCTTTGTTTAGTTCAGTTGTATGTGAGTGTCTCTGATGTCCTTACAGTGACAGCGCTCCTGAAATAGAACAGCATATTCTGCTTCATGTCCTAACTAAATTCAACCATTTAGGACACAATAAGTGCTCTTCAGTCGCATTCCT
>NW_015555743.1:310100-312600 GCF_001515605.1 Sinocyclocheilus anshuiensis | reverse complement strand
CAGCCAAACGATCCTCAGCAGCCGAATGCCAGCTCTCTCTCTGGCTCTGCTTTTTTGTGTTTTGTGGTCAGGCATCTCTGTTTCCCTCCCCAGCAGACGGCCCGTCGTTTCCACTAATGAAGTGACACCACACTGCCCACAAACATGCAGCCGCGCTTTAAGCCAAGCCCTAATCATACGCTTGAGAGAAAGATTCCAGAGGCCGGAGAACAAGCATGCATCGCAGAAACCCAGAGGAAGGCGTTGGTTTCGAGTCGGGTAGACGAGAGTTCGATCGCTGTGTTTGTAGTCTTTCTGATAAGTAAAACATGCGCTTGTGCTTTTACATGTGTGCATTTCTGTTTTATAGTTTCAGTCTTCAGTTTCTGAATGTGAGAATTTAAATCTATAATGTTAGGTTATCTATTTCATCCCTTTTCTCCGAGGTTGTAGGTTCGATTCTCACTGTATGCATGAAATCATCAAATGTATAGCTTGAATTCATTGTAAGTCACTTTGCATAAAAGCACCTCCCAGATACATAAATGCAAATGCAGATGCAATTGAAAGAACATCAGACTTTCAGCATTGTTTCAAGAAAAGTGAGCACATTTGTTCTCAAATTACATATTCAACTGAGCCATTTGAGCTTGACTTTAAAGTCAACATAAAACAGCATTTGCAACCTTTTATACCTCAGAAGTAATGTACAGTGCACTTCAGAACTAGCAAAAGAGTTTTGGATAATATTAGCATAAATTATCGCTTAATGCAAGGATAAATGAGAACTTTTTATTAAATCAGAAATTAATTTAGAACATAAATACTAGATCTGCTTAACCCTGTAAAGCCTGACATGAAATGGAACAGTTTATTAAACCTTTAGATAAAATATTTTTTTAAAAAGCATTGTATTTGATGCTTCAGGCTTTTATGGCTCATATAGTCTGATATAGTGAGAATATGAAGTATACGCTCAATTTTATTCAGAGACTCAAACTAAGCAAAAATGTGCTATAATTTGGTGCAGATGCTGATATTTATATGAAATTCTGATTCTAATGTAAATCAGTGAGATCTTTATAACAGTAGAGCAGATACTGACATAAAATGATAATAATATCAGTGGCCACTCTATATCTCCAATAATATGTCTATATTATCGGAGATATGGAGATATAGAGATTGAAATGATCCAAACATAAGGCAATGCAGTGATTGAGAGCTGAAGAAATAACCGTGAGATGTTCTGGAGGCTTGTGAAGATCATTCCTCCGCTGAGGAACAGTGAAAGTAAAGCTTCTGGAAACAAACGCTCCTCAAAAGATCCTGAGGATCAGATTTGAGACTCTAAAACATGATTGATGGAGAATCAAGTAAAGCTGAGCTGCTTCAGTCCAGTAAGTGTTCATCTGGAGATATGACTGCAGTTATTCTGACCTTAACTTGATAAAAGACACGTAAAGCATAAGCTGAAAAGAGCTTTACTGGAAAAAATACTCTAAACTATCAATCAGATGACAGAAGGCATGCAGTTGATTGAGTGTGACAGCAAAGTTTGATCATGTTGATCATTAGGTACTTATCAAATATGATACAGTAGCTTTTCAGGGTTAAACAGCATCTCTAAATCTTGTTCAGATTGGTCTGTTGTGAACTAACTTCGATTTAAACGTTTAAACGTTTAAAGACTCGAATAAGAAACCTGGGCAGAGTTTCATGTTGTATTACTGTTATAATGTAATCAAATAGAAATCATTATTGCTGTTCTTCAGTAATCAGTGGAAGTTTTTTAATGCATTTGCACCAAGAAATGATTTATGCTGATATCGTGCTGAACTCCTCTTGAAATCTGCATTTACAAAGGTTTGTATAGATTGTGAAAGATTATGCAGACAAGCGTGTTTCTGTAGAATGACGTGCACAGATGAATCGATCACAATCAGAGCAGGAGTGTGTGTTAAAGAAGCAGCGGGTCATCGGTGTCGAGCGTTGTTGTGTCAGACGGAGCCGTCTTTGTGTTTGACTGACAGGCGGCTGTTTGATGTGGAGTCCAGGAGAGACGCCCAAGGCTGGGATGAGCGTCAGATCCTGCGCCCGCATTGATCTGCTTCAGTCGGGCGTCTCTCTGACCGCGTGTTTGTTTGCCGTGCGGCTGAGGGGCGTTTCTGACGGATAAACAGATATATATATATTTGGCTGCTTCTATAGAGCATAAATCATAACACAGACTACATCATATAAACTAAGTGGTAAATAAAATGGATTATGAGAGTGCATTTTACAAGAACATACTATTTCAGTCTGTATACTTAATTTCATGTTTAATTCAGGGTGTCACTTGCAATTACTTTTTAATTATTTCTGAAATCTACTAGAAATTTCTGTAAAGAAATATTCAATATTTTAGTATCACTGAGATACTATTATTCTATTATTTTGTAAATATATGTGTCCCTGGAGCACAAAAGCAGTCTTAAGTCGCTGGGGTATATTTGTAGCAATAGCCAACAATACATTG
>NW_015555743.1:307010-309875 GCF_001515605.1 Sinocyclocheilus anshuiensis | reverse complement strand
TTGTTTGCCGTGCTGCTGAGGGGCGTTTCTGACGGATAAACAGAGGCTGGAGGGAATGTACAGAACTCGTCTACAGGCCGTGCGATCGATCGAGTCAACACGTCTTTCAGACTCACTACTTGAGGCTGTGGACTCAAGTAGTCTTTATATTTCAGATGTTATTTCTAAATGTACCATACATCAATGGAAAGCTTATTTAGTCAGCTTTCAGATGATGTATACATCTCAATTTTGAAAAAAATGGACACTTAAGACTAGTTTTGTGCTCCAGGGTCACATTTAGTAAATATTTTAGTATCACCAACATACTATTATAGTTTTTGCTAATATTTTGGATTAGATTTTATTTATTTATTTATTTGCTTTCATGTTAATTTTAGTTCAAGTTTTAGTATTTTTTGTGTGTTTTTGACATTTTTATTGTCTGTAAAGTTTTTATATCTAGTTAAACTAAATGAAAATGAAAAGTATTGTCTTGACAGCTGGCTGTAATAAAATAAGCTTGTTTTTTTGTTGTTGTTATTTTCAGTTAACATTTATTTATTTCAAGGAACAGATTTTTTTATGGTTTTGTTTTTAGTTTTAGTTAACTATCATAACCCTGGATTCTACACCAATTTTATTTTACGTGTAAAGAAACATGAACCTCATATCTTGATGTTTTGAATTTGTTGGGAATAAAGCTTTAAATTTAGCTTCAGTTTAGCTTTTGGGGGCTTAAACATTTTAGGTCCCATTGGTTTTATAATATGGACAGCTGAAACATTGTTTGTGTTCTACAGATGAAAGAAAGTCATACAGGTTTGGAACGATTTAAGGTTAAAATTCATTTTTGGTTAAAATATCCATTTAAACATCTCTATTTGATCAAGTCTGTGTTGGAAAAGCTTGACAAGTCCTCATTCATTATCCATGTCAAATCATTGGATACTTTATTATTTCAAAACAGCTGCAACCTAAATCAAACACAATGGCATTTGAGCCTCATAAAGTGCAGTTGTTTTTGGCACTGAATATGCATTTCCAGAGTCAAATATGCACAGATTTCATATGCATTTATTGGTTTTAATACATAAGATATGAGTTCTCATTATTGATCACCCCCCGCTGTGGAACAGCCCTTTCTAGGGTTGCCAGAGCAGCATTAATGATCACCTCCTGCTCTCGCCGCGGCTCCAGAAGACCTCAGCGTGTGCTTCACCAAACCACATCCATGTCTAAATATATTAAAGGTGTAGTTCACCCCAAAACTACAGACCTGTTGTTTATTCATCCTCAGGGCATGGTAAAATGCATCTCAAAAGGACCTTATTTACTGCTAAAGCTCTGAATTCAGATTCGAATCATGGCTCGTTGACGCATCAGTCTTGGTTTGATGTCACTGAGTGCAAAACATCATCATGTGTCAGAACTCAGTGTGACATGCTGCTGAATATTTTGGGTGCAATATGAGATTTCAGAGCTTCAGTGAACTTACATTTGTGTCTGTTCATCACTTAAAGCATCATAGGACTTCAGAAGACCTGCAGTGTAGAGTATGAGTCTAATGTTAGGGTGCTGTTATGGTGCTTTTCATCCTTGTGGAACTGAATTATTTCTTTAAGAGAAAGTTGTGTTGTTTAAGAGAAATTGTTTTGGCAACCACATAGAAACACCCTGGAAACCACCCATACAAACTAGTAACCACATAGCAATACCCTGGAAACCACCCAAACACACTAGCAACTCAATAACAACATCCTGGAAACCAACCAAACACACTAGCAACCACATAGCAACACCCTGGAAACCACCCAAACACACTAGCAACTCAATAACAACATCCTGGAAACCAACCAAACACACTAGCAACCACATAGCAACACCCTGGAAACCACCCAAACACACTAGCAACTCAATAACAACATCCTGGAAACCACCCAAACACACTAGTAACTGCCACATAGCAACACCCTGGAAACCACCTAAACACACTAGTAACTGCATATAAACATCCTGGAGACCACCCAAACGCTCTAGCAACTTCGTAGCAACACCCTGGAAACCACCCAAACACACTAGTAACTGCATATAAACATCCAGGAGACCAGCCAAACACTCTAGCAACTTCGTAGCAACATCCTGGAAACCACCCAAACACTCTAGCAACTTCGTAGCAACACCCTGGAAACCAGCCAAACACTCTAGCAACTTCGTAGCAACATCCTGGAAACCACCCAAACACTCTAGCAACTTTGTCGCAACACCCTGGAAACCACCCAAACACGCTAGTAACTGCATAGCAACATCCTGGAAACCAGCCAAACACTCTAGCAACTTCATAGCAACAACCTGGAAACCACCCAAACACACTAGTAACTGCATATAAACATCCTGGAAACCACCCAAACACTCTAGCAACTTCGTAGCAACACCCTGGAAACCAGCCAAACACTCTAGCAACTTCATAGCAACAACCTGGAAACCACCCAAACACACTAGTAACTGCATAGACCTGGAAACCAGCCAAACACACTAGCAACTTCATAGCAACAACCTGGAAACCACCCAAACACACTAGTAACGGCATAGAAACATCCTGGAAACCAACCAAACACTCCAGCAACTTCGTAGCAACACCCTGGAAACCAGCCAAACACTCTAGCAACTTCATAGCAACACCCTGGAAACCAGCCAAACACACTAGCAACTTCATAGCAACACCCTGGAAACCACCCAAATACCCTAGCAACCACATAGCAACATCCTGGAAACCAAAAAAACACACTAGCAACTTCATAGCAACAACCTGGAAACCACCCAAAAACCCTAGCAACTTCATAGCAACACCCTGGAAACCACCCAAAAACCCAAGCAACCTCATAG
>NW_015555743.1:301572-306202 GCF_001515605.1 Sinocyclocheilus anshuiensis | reverse complement strand
CCTGGAAACCAGCCAAACACTCTAGCAACTTCATAGCAACAACCTGGAAACCACCCAAACACACTAGTAACTGCATAGAAACATCCTGGAAACCACCCAAACACTCTAGCAACTTCGTAGCAACACCCTGGAAACCAGCCAAACACTCTAGCAACTTCATAGCAACACCCTGGAAACCACCCAAACACACTAGTAACTGCATAGCAACATCCTGGAAACCACCCAAACACACTAGCAACTTCATAACAACACCCTGGAAACCAACCAAACACAATAGTAACTCCATAGCAACATCCTGGAAACCACCCAAACACTCTAGCAACTTCGTAGCAACACCCTGGAAACCACCCAAACACACTAGTAACTGCATAGCAACATCCTGGAAACCACCCAAACACACTAGCAACTTCATAACAACACCCTGGAAACCAACCAAACACAATAGTAACTCCATAGCAACATCCTGGAAACCACCCAAACACCCTAGCAACCACATAGCAGTGCACTGAAATCACCCTGGCATTGTGTTGCCAGCTTTTGCTCAGTGTAAAGCTCTGCTCGTGGTTTTCCAGCAGCAGCTGTAGTGTTTCGTGTGTGTTGAGAGTCTTTCTGGCTCTATAGTCTGAGTGATTTGTGGAGATTATGAAGGTCCGCTGTGAGCAGCAGCACTGATTGTTCGTAATGAAGGAGATTGTATTGTCAGCAGGGCTCCTGATGGATGGATCTTTATATTCCTCCGACACTCCGTCCTGTACGTCAGTGGGAGTTTCCCAGACTTTGAACAGGGAACTTTTCTAGATCTATAGGCAGCTTTAGTGTTGGGCATGGAAAAAATGATCGTGTTTCCCTGCAGAAGCTTTCAGCTGTTTTGACAGTCTCACAGCGAGTGCTTTTATAATGTCCATGTGTCTCTAATGCTTGAGCTGCTGTAGGTTCAAATACTGTCCTTATTCAGTTCTACTAGTCATTCAAATCAGCATTGTGAATATAACTGATTCATTTGTGCTTCTCGTGCAGTTATTTTAGCGTTGTTTACTCATAGTATTTAATATTTTGACTTAGCTTTTTTGTGCTTTTGTCATTTTTATTAGTTTTTTTAATATATATTTCTGTTTAGTTTCATTTTATTTTATTTTTTTAAATTGGATCTTTAGCAGTTGTAGTACTTCAACTTCAACTTATTTTATTCCAGTTAGTTGCCAAGGCAACATTTCTAATTTTCATTTTTTAAGTTTAAATTTTTCATCCAATGTTTATATTTTATTTCAGCTCTATTTAGAATTCATAGATAAATTATATTATTTGTGATATAGTGGTTTATAGTATTTATTAATATTTTGAAGTAGTTTATTTTGATATTTTTAGTTTTCATTTTAATTTTAGTTTTGCAATTTTATGTGCTTTTGTTACTTTTATTAGTTGTTTTTATATTTAGCTGTAATTTTTTTCTTATCTTTAGTAATTGTAGTACTTCAACTTAAACCTGTTTTATTCCAGTTAGTTGCCAAGTTAGTTTCTAATTTTAATTTTTTAAGTTTAAGTTTATAATCCAATATTTATATTTTATTTTATTTCAGCTTTATATCAATCAGCAAAAACCCTAGAATTCATAGCTTATCATAAAAATGTTGCGATGCAAAAAATATGATTTTTCTTTATGCAAAAGATATTTTTGTTGTAGTGATGTTGGAGTGAAATATGGACAGAGATGTTCTTCAGTCAGGTCACACACTTAAGCCATGAGCACAGAGCTAAAACAACTTTCCCATAGTGCATCAGTGTGCGGCTCAGTGGCCAATCGCTCTGTGGAATCTGCATCAGAAAAAAATCAGAAATCTCTGAAAGGGACAGAAATCAGCCTGCTGTCATCATTTACTCTTCCTGTCAAAAGATGTTTTGAAGAATGTCTGAGTTGCTGTTTAGAATGAAAATTGGCAGTGATTTATACTTTCAAGCTCCAAAAATATCATATCAGTGATCCATAGCGCTCTATAATCTGAAGTAATATTTGTGTAAGGAACAGACTGAAATATTCATATATATGTCCTGTGAAAATGCATCACGTCAATGCAGAGTTTGACTATGCAGAGCCGAGAGTTGTAGTCTGCTGTAGTGTATGTTGCTGTATTTCTGCTTAAATATTGAACAACAGGGATGCAAGCATTTTTTCTATTTTCTTTTCCCAAAGGAACCATGTTAAGTGCAAAATGGCTTAAAACAAGCTGTTTTTAATTATAGTATAGTATCTATTAATCTTTTGAATTAGCTTTTATTTTTATGCTTTCAGTTTTCATTTTAGTTTTAGTAATGTTATGTGCCATTTACCATTTTTGTTTGCCATTTTATTTATTTTTTCGTATGCCAATTTATTTTTTACTTCAGTTTAGTTTGTAATTTGTATACTTCAAGTTAAACTCATTTATTTCAGTTAGTTACCAAGGCAACATGTATAATTTTTATTCAAGTTTTTTATATTTAAGTTTTATATGTAATATTTGAATTTTATTTTATTTGACTTTTTCAGTAATAATTTGTGCTTTTGTCATTTTTATTCGTTTTTGTTTCTTATTTTGATTTTATTTTTATATTTTCCGTTTTAATTTTCGTTTTAGTCTCTTTTTAATTTTTATGTGTTTTTATTTTATTATTTTTTATTTCATTTTTAATTTTGTAACATTATTTTTTTCTTTTATTTCAGTTTTTGAGTACTTCACTTTAAACTTTTTTTTAATCATTTCAAATATTGATATTTTATTTAGCTGAGGACTGTTTTTAATAGTTTTATTTTAAGTGAGTCACGTATCGGCCGTGTTGAACTGAAGCGCTCCAGCTGGAGGAGAACGTGAGGATATTTATTATAGAGTAAATCCTCCCGGCGCTCCAACACAAGAGCTGTTAATCCTCACACATTTATTATGATGAAGCCAGGACATTTATGTAACGTCTGCTGTGTGCGTGTACGGCTTTATTATGATTGATCCAAAATGAATCTTTAACCCGGGAGCAAGCGCTGTGTTAACTCAAACAACCTGCTCTGAGACGAGAGCGAAGCGTCCCGCAGAAATCACAATCAGTTACTCACCAAAACAACTAATAATGACATGAATGTGGGTCTGATCCTCACACAGAGCATCATATGACTTAAATATAGTGCTCTAGTCATATGAATAAGCAGTGTGAATGTTATTTCGTGTTGATTATGAAAAATATTTCTATGTATGTATAATGTATTTTTATTTCAGTTTTACTTTTAGTCATTTTAGTACTCAAACTTATTTCAGTTAGTTACCAAGGCATTTTTAGTGACATTTTGCTGTATTTCTGCTTAAATATTGAACAACAGAGATGCAGGCATTTGTTCTATAAAAAAATACTGTTTAAAGCAAGTTAAAGTTTTTAATTTAATATTTGTATTTTAGTTCATTTGACTATATTTGAGCTTTGAAATGGATTTTTATTTTTTATATTCTGTTTTCATTTTAATTTTAGTTTTAGTAGTATTGTTATGAGCTTTCGTCATTTTTATTTTTGACGTTTATATTTAGCTTTCATTTACATTTTTAGTTTTTACATTTAATTTAATTTCAGTTTTAGAGTTACGTCAACATTTTCAAGGCAACATTTCTCATTTTTTATTTATTTAACTTTATTTCAGCTTTAGATTTATTTATTTTTTAAATTTTTGGTTTTTAGTTTTAGTAACTTTAGGTGCTTTTGTGATGTACTTATTAGTTTGTCTTTTTTAAAATATTTATATTTAGCTATTTATATCTAGCTTTCTTTTTCATTTAAGTTTTAAATGTATTTCAGTTTTTGTTTTAGTTATTTAGTACTTCAACTTAAACTTACTTATTTCAAGTGCCAAGGCAAATTTCACATTTTTATTAGTTTTTGTTGTTGTTTTTGACAGTGTCCATCTCTATTCACTTTCATATTAAAGAAAAGAGCAGCATTAATGTTATTTTATGTTCAACAGGGGGAAAAAATCATTCATATTTTAATGATGAATGATTAATGATGAATGTAAAAATTAAATTTTAACAGTATTTTCATTCCTGGAAAAAAGAAATGTTGGTGTGATTTCAAGTCACAGGCATAGCCATGTCAACTTCTGACTCAACCAATCACGCGAGTTTGGGGCGGGACTTTCTGTCCGCCTGGCCAATGACAATCGAGTTTGTGAAACTGTGGTTATTTTTCAGTGGTGTTTGGTGACTCTAACTGAGCAGAACTTGATTTTAACAAGCTGTTTAGTTGAAAGGTTTAATCCACTGCCTTCACTATAAAGCTGTCACTAGTGAGGAGCACTTTATTGGCTTTCATAGCAGTGATGGAGGTCATTAAAATGAAAATGAACAGCGCTGACGTGCTGGAGTCGCGTCCTGGCCAAAACACAGCATTCCTGCGCATTTAATGACTGGAAACTTTTCAGTGCACTTTAAATCCTCACTTTTAATTAAATTTGCACTTTTAAGAAAATGGAAAGTAATCCAAGTGTGTTCATTAAAGCGATTGGAAATCTTTTCTGAGACGTGCAAACACTCACAGCCGTATTATAACGTCAGCTCGGAGTGTGTGTGAGTGAGTGAGTGAGTGTGAGTGAGTGAGTGAGTGTGTGTGTGTGTGTGTG
>NW_015555743.1:277231-301005 GCF_001515605.1 Sinocyclocheilus anshuiensis | reverse complement strand
GTGCGAGCGAGCGTGCGTGCGTGCGTGCGTGAGTGAGTGAGCGTGTGTGTGTGTGTGTGAGTGAGAGAGTGTGTGTGTGAGTGAGTGAGTGTGTGTGTGTGTGAGTGAGTGAGTGAGTGAGTGAGCGCGAGTGTGTGCGTGCGAGCGTGTGCGTGTGTGTGTGTCATTTAATGGCGGTCTGACTCACTTCATTACACGCTTTGAGACGTGACAAGGCCCGTGTCGGCAGGGGGGGTCAGAGGTCACAGAAGGGGCCCGTCTGCTGGCTGTGGACTATAGGAGCCCTTCTCCTCATTGTGTTTGCTAAATCAGTCAGAGACGCTCTTCAACACATCTGACCTTCACCGCTCAGATTCACTTTCTCGTCTTGCAAGGATGTAAATGAATGTTTTTTGTCCAAATAACTGATTATATATACTTGACAAATATTAATTGCAGTCCAAAAAGCAACTTGATCAACTTTAACATCTTTAAGTTTTAGTGTGTAACTTCTGTCTCACTAGCGCCACCACATGGAATTGCAAAAATGATGGTTTTCAAACATGTTTCCTTAAGATTTCCTGGTAAAAAGGGATTTCCTGCATGTCAGTTTTATTGTTTATTTCAAACTAGAACTTTTAAAAAAGTTTTTTTTCTCTCAATTCAAATGAATCTTAAATAAAATATATTTATAAATATTAGGTGGAAAAACTTAAACTAAAAAGAAAGCAAACAAACAAATAAACTTTGTCTTGGTGACTAACTGAAATAATTAAAAAGTACTGAAATTATTAAATTACTAAAACTGAAATAAAAATTAATTAAAGCTAAACAAAAAAATGTTTGTTAAATAAATGACAAAAGCACATAAAACATGACTAAAACTTACACTAAAATTGAAAATATAACAAAACCCTTGAAAGAACAGAAGTTCAAAATATGAATAAATGCTAATAATACTAAACAAAAATGCTAAAACAACAATAATATTTTGAAGCAAAATTTTTAAGAAACAATAATTATTTGGAATATTATTCAATTAATTCAGAATTATTGAAAAAATATTATTTGAATTTCAGATTTTATTTGTTTTATTTATTTATTTTTTTAATATTACATAATATATTATGTAATAATTATTATCATCATCATCTTTTGACTTTTTGATGCCCCAGAAAAAAAAATCAATTAGAGGTGTATTTAACTTAATGTCTGTATGAATTGCATTTTTGATGCATTTTTTAATCAGTTTATAATAAATGTATTAAAGGTCCCATGGCATGAAAATTTCACTTTATGAGGTTTTTTAACATTAATATGAGTTCCCCTAGCCTGCCTATGGTCCCCCAGTGGCTAGAAATGGCGATAGGTGTAAACCGAGCCCTGGGTATCCTGCTTCGCCTTTGAGAAAATGAAAGCTCAGATGGCCCAATCCGGAATCTTCCCTTTATGTCGTCATACGGGGAAAGGTTACCTCCCCTTTCTCTGCTTTGCCCGCCCAGAGAATTTGGCCCGCCCATGAGAAAATGAGCTACTACCGTGCGAGGCGAGCGCAATATTTTTTTTTCCTCGAGAGACATCATGGCTTGCAAACGAGCGAAGCATGGCAGTTGCCCCGCCTCTCTCCTCCTCATTAGCATTTAAAGCTACAGACACAGAAATGGCACGTCCTAAGGAAAGCTCATTGTGGGACTGGCTCGTAGTGGCTGAAATTCTGCACCAAGGCTGAATTTCGGGAAAGAGACTTCAGATACAGTACTAGGGACCACTTAGGCCTATATAAAAGCATCTAAAAACCAGCATGTCATGGGACCTTTAAATGAGCCTCACATCTTTGACCCGAGCCTAGAGAGAGAAGTGAAGAAGGTCTTTTGATCGGGATGGGCATGTTTCACTGGTTCAACATTTAATGAATTAGTTTGAGAGTTAAAGGGAATACTCAATAGATGATCATTTCTGACTGTCTGTCGAGACGAGATGTAACTGAGCAAATATATGTGCTTTGACATTTTACATGAACGTACAAGTAAAAATTGACTGATTAAATGAATGTTGCTATTTTTACGATACTCAGAGGTATGAACCTATTGCCTTACCTCTAGTTATTTTATTGTTATTTTAATTATTTTATTCTTCTTTTATTCAAATATGTTTTTCCATATCATTCGAAAAAACATTTTATACAGTATATATTTAGGCTAAATATCTCTCAAGTTTTTAGCAATATCATTGATGAATATCTATTTATCGCTCAGCCTTCAGTGGATGTAGTTTGTTGGGTTTGCAGTGGGACGGTGTGTTTCTGAGCTGGTCGATTTCCTCATTCACACACACACACACACACACACACACACGCTTTGGGCTCTTGATAAAGGCAGCGTCCTTCCATGATCTCTGATTTCTGGCACATACACTTGCAAATCCTCCAGGAATGGATTTCCAAAGGCATGGATTGAAATAAAGTGGGGGAAGGGCAACAAAGAAAGGAAGAAAATCTGAAACGAGAGAGTAAGAAAGAGAATAACAGACTGCCAGAGAGAGAGAGAGAGAGAGAGGTCGGACACACAGAGACGCATGCATTATTTATTAGCAGTATGGTCAATGGGGAAAAAAAGAGGAAGATTAGCCGAGAAACAAGCGAGCCGGATCTGCCCTTCCTCACACACTCACACACACACACACACACACACAAACAGGTTTGTTTATACACACACGTATGTATATATGTATGTATGTATGTATATATATATCATAAACCACATAAACATGCACACACATACACACACACACACACTCTTTCCTTTGCATCCCATCATCCTCCTCACCAGCGCTGTGAAGATGTAGTTCATCCAAATACATCATTTAAAATAGTTTGGCAAAACACTACATGTGATTAGGGTAAAAATTAACTAATAGACATCATACTTCACCAGTTGATAGATTGCATGAAGAATTGCAAACATTTTTTACTATTACTAAGTTTTCTGAACTGTTTGTTTAAATATACAAATTAAGCATTGTCTAATTACATATGCACTAATGTGCATACATTTCCAGAAGATTAATCTGACCATTGGATAAATCCTGGTTTAAAATTCTTGTTTGATTTTGTTGACATTTTTACCATGTTTTAGGAGTAAAATGTTGTATAAATCAGTGTGAATAATATATGAACAAACTCAGTAAAAGCCTTCTGAATATAGATGGGAATAAAACTGTAAAGTTTGTTGTAGGTAAGTGCTACTGAAGTGGAGAAAGAAACTCATTTTGAGAAAACAACCTCTAAAGACATGAATTGTAATTGAAATCTACAGACACAAATAGATAAAGTGTCATAAAATAAACAATTAAATGTGTATTTTAGATATTTTCTTCCCATTAGCCTGAAACAACATGTTATGGAAAGCCAAACAACCCAAAATCTCAAAATTGACCAGTGCATGGAAATCAATGTTTTGCCTGTAGTGTCTCGTCTTAAAATACAGAGTTCTGGCATGAAACTCTAGATGGCGCAGTCCGATAGGTCTAACTCAATCTGACCTAATGACATCATTATCACATGGCACAGCTGATTGGTTCTCTCCTGTATCGGTAGCCAATGAGCTCGCTGCTCAACATTCAAATATATGACTAGTGCTTGCCGTAGCAGTTGCAGCTTGCTTCAGAAACCCTCCACCTTCCCCAGCTCCACCTGTATAGATCTGCTACGGGGTGTTCATGTACGCTATATGGGGGTTATTTCATGTATGTTATATTTGCAGCAGCAGTATTTCTTACATGCTCACAGCAGCATGTTGTGGATGTATTGGGAGTAGCAAGTCTCGGTACTTTCTCTGCCGCAGCAGCAGCGTAGCAGATCTATTCCGCCAAGACCAAATACATTAACATTGTCATGTACATTACCATGCCAATCCCTCCGAGAGTTGTCACAACAGAACTACAGTTCTTAAAAGTGCACATCAGGACTGATGTTGAATGTTTTTGTCTCTCTTTTTTTGCAGGTTGGCG
Organism: Sinocyclocheilus anshuiensis; assembly: GCF_001515605.1. NCBI lineage: Eukaryota > Metazoa > Chordata > Actinopteri > Cypriniformes > Cyprinidae > Sinocyclocheilus > Sinocyclocheilus anshuiensis. Next base: position 297,018 of record NW_015555743.1, on the reverse strand, counting down.
CTGTCAGCCTTCAAGATGGAAAAAGAACAAAGAGGAGAACGAGACGGGAACGGCTCTTCATGTTTATTTAAATTATTTCATTTTTGGCTGGTTTGACCTTCCATGTGGGACTGAGAGCAATTCAGTCAAATCTGAGTTTTTTCCATCAGGAATGTCGTGTAACATTCCCACATCGACAGCATGCGAACGACGTCCGGACTTCAAAAGGCAATTAATACGAACTGTTTGTGTAGCTACCTATATACAAATGTTTGTACAGTTAAATATGTGTCTATCTGAGAGAACAAACCAAATGCCCTCTCACGCACAATCACGCATTATCGAGACCAAGCTGGCATTTCGCATTTCCTGCAATCTTCCACATTATTGGCTATGGTATGGTCCAGCTGCACTCCCAATAACAATGACAATAATTCCCACAATAGTAGCTAGGGATGCACTGATGTATCGGCCGATAATTATCTGCACTATCAGCCAACGACCGATTATTTAAAAATAGCCAATCAAAAGGTGGCAGAAAAACATGTCAGACAGCAACTTGTCTTGTGTTGAATTTAGGGCTGTCAACGTTAAAGCAATAATAACGCATTAACGCAGCGCTGTTGAATCAGCAACCCTATAAATCACCCATAGTTCAAGCCAGGGTTACCAGATCCAGTTTCCATTTCACAGAACATTATTTGTATTGCACCTCCTATCCAATAATCGCAAAGATCTTTGTGCTATGTTACTTCTGATAAAAAAACAAAGTCTCAGCTTTCAAATCATGTACATTTTATTATTAAATTCAAACAATAAATGCCGTTTTGACGCTCTTAAGTGTGGCGTGACGTATTGCTGTAGTGCTTCAGTTTAAGGGGCAGCACCGAGTCTTTTCGCACTAAATTTAAATGAATGAAAATCTGAAGGTGTTGAAAGATACAGTATAACCTACCAAAATTGATCATGTCTCATGTAATCCCTCAATCAGTGTTTTAACGGAAAAAAACGTCAAATAAAACGTTATGAAAAGGTTATGAGCAATGTCACTTAACGTTGCATTTAGCTCAGGAAAGTTAAACACTAGAGGGAGCTTATTTGCTGTTAATTATATGTTTGAATAAATCTTTCATGAAAACAAGTTTTTATGAAAATTATCTTGCGTTGTATACAAACGTTTTTAATTTGAGTGTGATGAGTATATCTGAAAATAATAGGCATTGAATATAGTTTTGTTGTTAATTTTAAGCTCTAATATGATGTACCAAATGAAAGGCTCCCTGTATAGTTTATAGCATTAGTTTTTTCCTTAAGAAAACTAAACTATCGGTATTGCATATATTCTGAATAATCGGCTATCAATTTCAGCATATATCATTCTGAATAAACAGTATCGGCAGATATCATTCTGAATAATCGTATTGGTATCGGCAGATATCATTCTTAATAATCGGTCATTGGTATTGCTGGTATTGCTGTCAGCTATCGATTTCAGCAGATAATCGAATAATCGGCTATTGGTATTGGTATCAGCAGATATCATTCTGAATAATCGGAAGTCGGTTTACACAGATATCATTCCGAATAATCAGCTATCAGTATTGGTATCGGCAGATATCATTCTGAATAATCGGTTATGGTATCGGCAGATATCATTCTGAATAATTGGTTATTGGTATTGGCAGATATCATTCTGAATAATCATTATCGATATCGGCAGATATTCTGAATAATCGGCTATTGTATGAGCTAAGAAATTTCGTATGGGTGCATCCCTAGAAATAACGATAATCGCACTGACGATGCGGTTGCAGCCTGATGGTGCACATTCACTCACTGCAGGGACTGAGCTAAAGCAATGAACACCATCACTAACGGCAGATAACTGCGAGTCTCGTGCACGTCTGTGTGTGTTTACATGTGCGTTGAGTGTTAAATACAGGCAATACGCTTGCACTGGTGCTACTGTGCATTAGAAAGAAATTCACTCGTCCACGTTTGGAAATGAATCTGTTTTCACTGTTCCATCCTAAGGCCCATGACAATCTTAGAACGAATTGCACTCACTAACTGATCATGAAAACACCCCAAACTTTACTTTGAACTGTTAGAGGATGTTCGCACAGGACGTGCTGTTTTTTTTTTTTATTGTCTGTCTGTGCTAGATGGACATCTCTGTATTTTGTTGCATGAGCGCTGCATTTTTTTGTATACATTGTATACATGTATACAAGTATACATTTGATCAGTTAATGCATTAACTGAGATTCAAACCCATGACCTTGTCGTTGTTTGCACTACTATTTAAACAACAGGACTACTTTAGATTCTCCAAATTAGATTCAATATACTATTCACACACAAAAAAAAATAATTTTATGAAAAACAAAATCAGGTCAAAACAGTAAACCTTTAAAATTAAGTTCTCGTGCATTATGAAAAAGTTCACGAGAACATATGATGGTTTTTTGTTTTGTTTTTTTACACTTATAATTTTATTTATTTTCTATTTTAATTTTTTGTATTGTTGTGTATACTTTCCTAAAGCTCAAATTTTAGAAGCATGCCACTTCCAACAGCAGGATCATGGGTTCGATTTCCAACAAAAGTCATATTCATTAACTAATAAAAATGTACACCTTCAACGCAGCGTATACGTTTCTTCAAGTAAAAGCATCTGCCAAATGCATAATAAATGCAAATACCAAACAAAATACAGATTTATTTTTATTTTGGGTCTGAGCACCTGCTTTTAACCATGAAATGGATTAAAATTGAAAAGTTTGTGAAATTTTGTACACATTCCAAAACACACCAGTGTCAAAACTTTGCGTGCATGTTCATGACCCTAAATGAGAAAAAAATCACACAGTTTCAAGAAAAGCAGGTTAACCGGTAACAACATAAGGATAAAAACAAGTTTAAAGTGTCTTTTCTAGCTGTTTATAAATGCAAGAATGCATTATGTATGAACAGACCTTTAGCATTTCAAAGTGAAGTGCTGTTGATGAAGCTAATGCATTTCTCAAACATCTTTTCGATTTGGAGTGGAGAACCTTCCCAAAGTGCACTACTCTCCTGGCCTGCGTATCTGAATAGTAATACTGCTCTTCCTGTTCATGTCCGTCCATTTGGTTTCTGTACAACAGACGTTCAACATAATAATATAATCTCGACATTTGTGTACGGTATTTTCTCTTTTTGCCAGTTTGTTGTAAAATATCAATGAATTTTGCTTTCTATAAGTGCAAGAGCTAATTGAACAATAGCAATGTTTGGCTCTGCACTGTTAACATGGATCGAATAAAGAAGTAAAATGAGTTCAGATTTGTACAGTAACACACCTGTTTAGCAACAGATTATTTAATAAATCAGAAGCGAATGGAATGTGTACAGACGTGCATGACGTCCAGTGACACATCATGCCTTTGCAGTTATCATATGGTAAAAATCCAGACATGATCCTTTTTTTTTAATTATTCAAATTTGTGCAAAATGAACTTCTTGATTCAGCTTTAGTCATAATGGTGTGACTAACAGTCAGAGTACTAGTTAAAGAGCAATGATGTTTATGGACTTTAAAAGGTCAACGCTTACTGCGTATGCACTTTTCAACATGTTTGTGCAACATTCCAGCTTATAAGGTCGTGTTTTGCACCTGTAAATTCGGTCAGGCCACGTACACACTGCATAACCTGTTCATCACTCGTAATGAATTTGAGCAACAATTTGGCGTCTCATAAACTAGAAACATGATTATTAGCAGTCTAACCCGTTTGTGTTTGCTGCTACGGACAAAAGAAATGTTAATAAATAAAGACATTAATGTATTTTAGCACCCAATTTACTAAAGGAATAATGCAGATTAAATAGCAGGAAACATGCACTAAAATACGGTGCACAAAAGTGGTGCAATCTGTGAATTCAATGCTCTAAACCACACACAAACACACACACACACAAAGATTTTCTTCCTCAGTATTTTTGTCTTGTTTTCCAGTGCAAATATCGAAACATTCTTAAATCAAGATACATTTATTTGAGATGCAGAAAATATATGATATTAAATATTGTTTTCTGAACATTTTTTTTTTTTTAAATGAGAAATTATCAAAATGGTTTTTGCTTAAAGCAAGAAAAAAATGTCAATGAGGTCAGAAAAATAAACTTGTATTCATTTTGAATTAAGTTTTAATTTTTCTTACCTCATTGGTATAGTAGGTATTTTTATGTAAGCTTGTTTCCGCTACGGGATAAAAAAATAAAACAGGCAATTACAAGATATAAACTATAATAGTATATATTATAAATATAAACTACAATATAAAAATCAGAATTGTGAGTGAGACAGAATTCTGAGTTTCTGGCGATTCTGACTTTTTTTTATCAAAATTGGCAGAAAATTTAGATAAAAAATGTGCAATTACATTTTTTGTGTTTTTATTCTATGATGGAAACAAGTTTCCATTTTTATTTCTTGTTTTTAAGTATGAGCTCAATTTTGATAAATTTTTCAGAAAACAAAACTTAATATCTTAGTAGTTTGATTCTTTTACTCTACTGGAAAACGACAAAAATACTGAGGAAGAAAAGGATTATTTTGCAATGTTGGTGAAGAGGAGTGACACCCGTATCAGTCTGCAGTGTGAACGTGGCCTTTATTCAACTAACCATTTTATACTTACATATTTACACTTTTTAAACGTTGCAACTATAGAGAGCTGCAATTCTGTGGAAACGCAGCGTGACGGAGCCGCATTAATGCCTCCAAACCTGCTGCGGCATTAAAGGACTCCAGCCAGTATTAGCAGCCCAATAATTATTTCCATGCGACATGCTTGACACATGTAAGAGCTCCTCCTGCCTTTGTGGCAGTCACAGCTTTACATGCGACATGCTGTATTTCATCGCCACTTTAAAGGGGTCATATGACATTGCTAAAAAGACCATTATTTTGTGTATTTAGTGTAATGCAATGTGTTTATGCGGTTTAAGGTTCAAAAAACACATTATTTTCCACATACTGTACATTATTCTCTTCTTTCTTTGCGTGAACATTTGGGCGGCGTTATGCAAATCTTCCCACATAGTGAGGTAGACATGTGGGGGCGTGTTAGAACGAGCCGTTTTAGGTAGGTGTGGCTGACTCTTAACTTTTATAAAGAATATCTCTTTGGATTTGAGACTTTAGTCTTTACAACTTTACAGATCTTCTTTATGCACCAAGAGCTTGTAACACTCCAAAGAGAAAGGAAACATTGAAATCGCATCATATGACCCCTTTAAGGTGTGCAGAGTCTCATTTTTTGCAAGAAAAAGGAATGGAGTAAAGTAATAATAACACAATTGTTGCACATTTAGCACTGTGACGACTACGAACACACAAAAAAGAAGAGAGATCATGTTTGCATAATCATTGGCGTTTGCTTCAAAGTTGATTATTTATGGAAGCCTGTTTCCGCCATTTTTTTTTTTTTGCAATTGCAATTGCAATCTTACATCTGGCAATACTGACTTTTTTTCTCAGAATTGCAAGATCTAAACTAAATTGTAACAAAATAGTCTCTTTTCCCTCAGACTTTATAACACACAATTACAAGTTTATATCTCACAATTTTTTTCTCACAATTCTGACACAATTGCGAGTTATCAAGTCCAATTCTGAAGGAAAAAAGCTATTCTTATAATTAAGTTCATACCTCGCAATTTCTAATTTATAACTCACAATTGTGATTTTGCATCTTGCAATTCTGAGAAAAAAAAATCAATTTATAACTTTATTTCTCAGATTTTCGAGTTTAAATCTCCAAATTCTGAACTTTTCCGCGATTCTGACTTTATAACATGCAATTGTGAGTTTCATGCAATTCCGAGAAAAAACAATTGCGAGTTTATATCTCACAATTATGACTTTATTTCTCAAAACTGACGGTTTTATCTCACAATTCTGTGAGATACTGCGAGAAAAAAGTCACGATTACTTTTTTAAAAATTTTTATTCGGTGGCAGAAAGGGGCTTCTATAGTTAATAAATCGATGTATAAATGTAAATCTACCATGAAAAGGGAACAGCTTTAGATTCCTGGTTTGCTCTGCTTTGGAATGTGCTGTCAATACCATGTTATTCTCAATTCATCTGTGAATATTTAATCTTTTTGTAATCTTTGTTATATACTAGGCTGTATATAGAGTATATATTCAGCGTTCAGGCTCACGAACGCCCCCTCGACTGATTCATATCCGTATATTCTCATTGGGAAACAGGCGTGGAGTTTGAACATGCATCCACTGTGCTGAACACTGAATCTGTGTTTTCGCTTCACTTGCCTATATCTATTTTTCTTTTTTGTAAGATGCACTGAAATAATGCAGACTTTTGACGAGCGGTTCTGGAACCTAGACGTGTAACTGGCCACTTTATAACGAACGAAACTTAGACTATATTAGAGTAGGGATTGCATTATTTAGAATCCTGTATGTAATGTTATTATGGAAGATGTAATGTCCTTCTGTAAATGTAGTTTATTGTTGTTTTACCTGAAATAAAGTTTATTAATGCTTCAAACCAACCACTGTTTTCACGATCGATGATTTGAATATTGGCAATAGCATGTGACTAATATTTAACTATATTCACGAACTGAGATTAAAAGTAATGAATTTTGCACACTCTTAAAAATAAAGTTTTTTTAGTGGCATTGATGGTTTCATGAAGAACTTCTAAAATCAGTGGAATCTTTCCATTGCACAAAAGGGTCGTTTTATAAAGGAAAAAGGTTCTTTAGATTATTAAAATGTCCTTCACAAGAGAAGATGTCCTTTTAAGAACTGTTCACTGAAAGGGTTATTTGAGGGACCAAAAATTGTGGAATCACTGCAAAAAAAACAACAACTTTTGCAACCTTTATTTTTAAGAGTCTAAAAGCCACAAATCTGGGTGATTTCAGTTTACGTGATGGTAAATAGTCAAATTCCCTGCATGACACATTATCAGTGAGTTTCTGTGCATGTTTTACACGTCATCTCTTTCTGGTTTGGCCAGTCCAGTCTATCCCAGGATTATTCAGATCTTGTCTGAGCATCTCAGCTTTTCTGGATTCACCATTTCACCTGGTCATTTTCACTTTAAGTGAACCAAAATTAAAAGAAATTAAATGAAAAGTTCACAAGTCCTGTCTGAAATGATTTAGCTCGTACACATTTAAAATACTATATATTGTGTTATTTACTCTCCAATAGAAAGTCCAGTATGAGCGGCTGAACTGGTAGCGCATTTCATGTTTGTTAATCAAAAAATATTACACAATAAGACCAAATGGAAAATGGCAGAATGAAATCTTGACTCAGGCAGAAGTTGTTTTGTATTCAGCCAGTATCCAGACTCTTTAGTGAAGGCTGATTTTACATTCCCCTGTCAGAGCAAATCATGTTCCTCTCATTTCTCCTACAAACACTCACAGTAACCAATAGGAGGACAGCAGTCAGGGCTGCATGTTAGGGGCCGTCTCTGTTTTCTTGTATGGCAAGCAGATTTTTTCCATTGACTTCTCATGTATGCTGTCATTATTTATTGTGCTGAACTAGATGGGTATGATAGCAGATTTGATAAGTTGTCAACGTTTAAAGAATGCAAAAGAAATCCCGACACCCAGTGTCTTCTCTTTTACTTTTTGTTCTGATCTCTAAAGTCAGCAGATATAATGCGTTCCACTCAACAACTCTACAAACTCGAAGTGCAAACGTTAAAATACCGTTTAAAAAACGCGAAAGAAATCCCAACACCCAGTGTTTTTCAGTAAAGTTAGTACTCCATTCTGAATTTATATTGGTGGAAACATTGCTAAATATATTATACTTGGTAAAGCTATCAGATAAAATTAGTCCCATTCAACAACCCTATAAAGTCTAAGAAAGAACGTTTACAGAATGCAAAAGAAATCCCGACACCTAGTATCTTCTCTTTTACTTTTTGTTCTGATCTCTAAAGTCAGCAGAGATAATGCGTTCCACTCAACAACTCTACAAACTCGAAGTGCAAACGTTAAAAGGACGCAAAACGAACTGCAGGCGAACGAAATCCCGACGCTCCCTAACGCGAGCCATCTGCCCGTGAAGCCCCGCCCGCGTTTCGCTTATGAACAGCAGACAGCAGGGCGCCTGGAAACAGGTTTGAACAGCTCACAGAAACTCTGACAGACACAGCGCGACTCTTCATTCGCCTCTCAGACGCTTGTGTGGTTTTCTTCACGCGTTTCGCGATCCGCGTCCGGTGCGCCGCTGCACTTTCCCAAAAGTTTCCGTGCACCGATTTGACAGGACAAATCGACAAAGGGAGTTGGAGGGGAAGACTAGCGCTGGCTGGCGAGCTGGCTGTGAGGAGACAAACCGCAGAAGGAAAGTATGGCCCCGTGCGGTGCGTCCGCGCTCTTCCTGCTCGCCTTTGGAATACTGGAAGCGAGCGCGCAGTACGGAGAGCGCGGCATGTCGGTTCCGGAGCACGGCTTCTGCCAGCCCATCACCATCCCTCTGTGCACGGACATCGCATACAACGAGACCATCATGCCCAACCTCCTCGGCCACACGAACCAGGAGCACGCGGGGCTGGAGGTGCACCAGTTCTACCCGCTCGTTAAAGTGCAATGCTCGCCGGACCTCAAGTTCTTCCTGTGCTCCATGTACGCGCCGGTTTGCACGGTGCTGGAGCAGGCGCTGCCGCCGTGCCGTTCGCTGTGCGAGCGTGCGCGCCAAGGCTGCGAGGCGCTTATGAATAAATTCGGCTTCCAGTGGCCAGAGAGTCTCGCCTGCGAGTCGTTCCCGGTGCACGGCGGAGAGCTGTGCGTGGGGCAGAACACGTCTGAGCGGAGCGCACCGGTCAACCCGACTCCAGATATGACCCAAGCTACACCCGAGCATCCCAGCAAGGGGCGCTTTAGATGCCCAACTTCGCTTAAAGTCCCGCCGTACTTAAACTACCGCTTTATGGGCGAGGAAAACTGCGGCGCGCCGTGCGAACCCAAGAAACTCCACGGGGTGATGTACTTCAGCGAGGAAGAGCAGAAGTTTGCGCGCATTTGGATCGGGATCTGGTCGGTTTTGTGTTGCGCGTCTACTTTATTCACCGTCTTGACTTATTTAGTGGACATGAAGCGCTTTAGTTACCCGGAAAGACCCATTATATTCCTTTCCGGGTGTTATACGATGGTGTCCATCGCTTACATCGCCGGATTTCGGCTGGAGGACAAAGTGGTTTGCAATGAGCAGTTCGATAATGAGTTTAGGACGGTGGTGCAAGGCACCAAAAAGGAAGGTTGCACCATTCTGTTCATGATGCTGTACTTCTTCAGCATGGCCAGTTCTATCTGGTGGGTCATTCTAGCGCTCACTTGGTTCCTCTCGGCTGGGATGAAATGGGGTCATGAGGCTATCGAAGCGAATTCGCAATATTTCCATTTAGCAGCGTGGGCAGTGCCGGCCATCAAGACCATCACCATCCTCGCCGTGGGTCAAGTGGATGGAGATGTGCTCAGCGGCGTTTGCTATGTGGGCATCAACAGCGTGGACGCGTTGCGCGGATTCGTCCTGGCGCCGCTCTTCGTCTATCTGTTCATCGGTACATCGTTCCTCCTGGCGGGCTTCGTGTCTCTGTTCCGCATCAGGACCATTATGAAGCACGACGGCACCAAAACGGAGAAGCTGGAGAAGCTGATGGTGCGCATTGGCATTTTCAGCGTCCTCTACACGGTTCCAGCCACCATCGTGATAGCGTGTTACTTCTACGAACAGGCCTTTCGGGATCAGTGGGAACAGACGTGGAGCGCTCAAACGTGCAAGACGTACGCGGTGCCGTGCCCCGTGCACAACCCGCAGATGAACCCGGATTTCACGGTGTTCATGATCAAGTATCTGATGACCCTGATCGTGGGCATCACGTCTGGATTCTGGATATGGTCTGGAAAGACTCTTAACTCGTGGAGGAAGTTCTACACGAGACTGGCGAACAGCAAACAAGGAGAAACAACAGTGTGATTTAACTGCTTTTTCATTACTCACTTTTTCTGATGGAGAAAGCAACTGTTTAAAGGACGCCCTTCGCGTTGTACATAAACATTGTGATTTTTATTTTTTTTTATTTTGTAAGTATAGTCTTTGTATTTAAATCTCACTTGGATGTTCTTTGTTTAATCAAAGGGACGTTTTTTTTTTTTTTGGACAAACCGTATCGTTCTGGAGATTATTTATGCCTTTTCTCTTGGATTATTCCGGGTGGGGATCTGTTTTTTATGCCTGTATGTAAAACTGTGTCTTTTTTTATCGGCATCAGTATTTCCACGGGCAAATATTCAAACTTTTTACATGCAAATAATGCAGAAATAACAATAATAATGTGTGTGAATTGTGCACCCAGCACTTAAGGCTGCATATCATGGGAAGAATTGAGCTTTAAATTAAAGCTTTGGGAATGAGATCAGTTGAATTATAGGACTTGAATGTTTTATGGAGGCTGAGACTAGGAGCTAGAACAAAAACTGCAAGTACCCATGGTTGAGATGTGTTTAACCCAGCCTTAGCCGGTTTGCTGGTCTCCTGTCCTGGGCTTGGACAGCAGCAGTCTCAGGCTGTTTTAAGATGTAAAGTTAAGTGCCTTTTTCAGTTCAGAGCAGCATTGGGGTCAGGCCTGCACTTGTGTTTAACGCAAAGAAATGTATACATGTTTTTCTTCAGTCTGTAATGAACTTTGGTGATGTTTCTGAAGGGTTTCTGTTCTCCTTCGGCTCTTTTGCACAGAAGTACCTCTAAACATACAGCTAGAACAGGGTGTTTGCAATGCACTTCTCAAATAGTGTAATGTCTGTGTTGGTATCATAACTAATCCATGATGTGAAAATCAGGATGTAGACTTTCTGATGCATACACTCTTAAAAATAAAGATGCTTCAAAAGGTTCTTTAAGCGATGCCATAGAAGAACCATTTTTGGTTTAGAACACCTTTACTTTTGCATTTAGTACATATACATACGTATATATACACACACACACACACACACACATATAAACACACACACTTTCCTTCAAAAAAATGCAAACATTTCGTTTATCTTATAATGTCCCATTCTAATACACAATGCATGCCTCTGTACTATTCAGCCATTAAAATATTACACAAAGAACAATGGAGAGCAACAAGACCTCAGAAAGAAAAGTGAGTATCCTACATCTTCAACCGGATGCATCCACACTGTGCTGCCTGTGAATAGATTCCTGTACAAATGTTGCTGATTACTACTCTCTCAGGGACGACCCTTTTCTCCCTCAAAGGTCTGACTATAATGTCTCTGCATTCCTCCACATACACTGACTGCTGTAAGCATGATCAGAACAGAGATAGAAAGTGCTATCAGCACACAAACATTATCGTTTATTCAGATATTAAATAAGGACAAAAATGACCCTTTTGTTACGATGAAAACAGACAGGGACTGTGCCACCATTTGTCATTGTGCCAGCAATTTTCATAGTATACAATTCCAAGATTATTAGAAAGCTAAATGGTTATATTATTGTTGTTGTTGTTATTATTATTAAATAATTAAAATCAACCATCGTAACAAGACACTTTCAGTTACTTGGTGCACATGGAATACCATGAAGTAGGACTAAGCTTACACACTAAAGTTACACAGTTGATTTATAAGCTAATAATAAGCAAATAATAATTATATCTTATTATATTATTATATCAAACCTGGAATAAGACGTGGATTTGGGGAGAAAAATTAGATACTAGTGAATTATTCATGAGATATGTTGTAATTTAATCAGGAGAACAGACAACAAATGCACAGTATATGTTGCCTTTTTTTTCATATTGTTAGAGCAGATTACAAAGGAAAAAAGAAATAATGAGGAGGAAAATAATGCAGCAGACGGAAAAGAGCTCTTGCCATAGATATTCATCTTATATCGTCACATTAAAATACCAAGTGTAAAATAGAACATGGAAGAACTTTCTTAACTTATTCGGTCAAACTGACAAATATGGATTATTTGTAGCACAGTTTAATAAATTGAAATAATTTCAGTCTTTTTGAGTGGAACTTCTCCTCTCAAGCGCCTCCCATAATTTAAAATGCAGTATACTCTTAAAAATAAAGGTGCTTCAAAGGGTTCTTTAAGCGATGCCATAGAAGAACCATTTTTGGTTCCACAAAGAAGCATTCAGTCAAAGAACATCTCTTTCTTAGCTTTTTATAATCGGAAGAACCTTCTTTCGCCACAAAGAAGCTTTTGTGAAACAGAAAGGTTCTTCAGATGTTCTTTATGGAACCATTTAGACAAAAAGGTTCTTCTATGGCATCATGAAGCACCTTTATTTTTACGAGTGCATGTGTAGAGGTAAATCGATATATCGGCCGATATTTGGCCCTTTTGAGATGATCAGCAGCAATAATCACATCTGCTTGTCCTGTGTATCATTTCCAAAATCTACCAGCAGGCCTCTTGATCGATATTGCAGTTGGTTTTCAGATAATTTTATTGATTTTTATTAGCACTGTCAAATAATTAATCGTTATTAAGCACGTCCAAAATAAATGTTTTTGTGTACATAATATAAATGTAGGTATTTTTATTATGTATAGATAAATACACACACATACAGTACAGTATATGTTCTGAAAATATTTGCATGTGTTTACATGTATATATTCAAATTCATATAATTTATATTATATATAAATATATTTAATGTATAAACATAGCATAATTTTCTTAAATGTATACATGCATGTGTGTGCATTTATATGTACATAATATAAGGAGTACACACACATGTATTATGTAAACAAAAACTTTTATTTTGGATGCAATTAATCGTTTAACAGCACTAATTTTTAAGTAATATCGGGTGTATATCGGTCTGCGCTCTGGTTATCAGTATCAACATAAGTTATTAAAAAACCCAAATATCCCCAAAATACCCCCCCAAAAAACTATATTTGGCCCTTTTGAAATGATCAGCAGCGATAATCATGTCCGCTTGTCCTGTGTATCATTTCCAAAATCTACCAGCAGGTCTGTTAATGGATAATGCAATCGGTTTTCAGACATTTTTAACTGATTTTAAGTTGTATCGGTTGTATATCGGTCTGCACTGTGGTTATTGGTATCAACATCAGCTAATGAAACCCCCACATCGCTCAAGCACTACATAAGATTAATTCACATCATCCTGTTCATAATTCTTCAGGGTTTGTTGTGTCATCATGTGCTTTTTTAAAAGATGCCCTTTACTGAACATCAGATAATGTTGATTCTTGATTGTTTATGGTGATTATCTCATGCAAATGAATGTTTTTGTTTTCCCAAAGGAATCTCTGTTTAAGGTGATTACAGAAAGCACTGGTAGATAGAGGCCTGCTCTTAAACTCCTGTTCTTGTGAGATGCGATTGCATGGATCTGAGATGTATTTAATCACGCTAGCATTGAAGCCTATATTTCGGTTTTCTACACCGGTGACATCTGTTGTTTTCTTCTTTCTCATACTTCTGCTTGTGATGCTATTAAAAACCCTTTATATTTATAGACAATAGTTTATATATTATTCACTTCTTTAAAGAATAAACTTCACATTTGTACAAAACGTCCTTTTGTTATGGCAAGTAAGTTTGTTTTGATGGCTGATTGTTTATTTTTAGATTTTAATTCATTTATTTTCTTAATGCTGTCTCTTGACTTTGCTATAAGGCCTGCTTATGTTTCTATTTATTCTAATTATTATTATTATTTAATGATATTTGTCAGATTGAAGCAGTTTTCAGTAACTTCAGTTTAGCTAATGCCTAATGCATTGGGTATCATGAACTAACAATGTTTTTAATGCATTTACTAAAGGAATAGTTCACCCAAAATTGAAAATGTGCTCACCCTCAGGTCATCCAAGATGTAGATGAGTTTGTTTCTTTATTAGATTTGGAGAAATGTAGCATTGCATCACTGTCTCTGCAAGTGAATGGGTGCCGTCAGAACGAGAGTCCAAACAGATGATAAAAACATCACAATAATCCACAAGTAATCCACAGCACTTCAGTCCATCAGTTAACATCTGGAGAAGACAAGCTGCATGTTTGTAAGAAACAAATCCATTGTTAAGAAATGTTTTACTTGTTTAGAGCTGATCTGTGCAGATTTCTCTCCTGATTCAGACCAGAACACTTTTTCACTGGAGGAAGCGTTGTTATGGATTATGGATTCTTATTTGAGTTAAAAACATCTTAATACTGGATTTGTCTCAGTGTTTGTCTTCTCCAGATGTTAACTGATGGACTGGAGTGCTGTGGATTACTTGTGGATTATTGTGATGTTTTTATCAGCTGTTTGGACTCTCATTCTGACGGCACCCATTCACTGCAGAGCATCCATTGCTGAGACACTGATGCAATGCTACATTTCTCCAAATCTGATGAAGAAACAAACTCATCCTAATCTTGGATGGTCAGAGGGTGAGGACATTTTCAGCAAATTTTCATTTGTGGGTCAACTATTTTTTTTAAGTTAATTCATAAATGCACTATTGTCCATTGTTAGCCCATGATCGCTCATAATGCATGCATGAATTAACATTAAGAAAAACATTTAAATGCAAACTTAAATGTCAGCTTGCTGTATCTAACGTTAACATATTCAATCATATTGTCAAGTGTTACCTTGACTCGTGAGGTGTTTGGTTATGTAATTCAGGGCAGACTGTATACTGCATATGGCTGCAGGTTATTTGTGTTTTTCAAACAGACCATAAATGCTCATTGTCCTCTAAAGTGTTCAGCTCCTCTCATGTCTATTGAGTTGAACAGGTCCGGTCCTGCTCTCTGGCTGTTGAGAAACTCTCAGCAGTACATACTGTCACATCTGAGTCAGTTCATTGAGCAGACTGTGATACGGCTGTCATCAAAGCTGTGTGCTGCTATCAATGCATTATTGACTGAAAATCTTCCCCTCCACCGAAGCTTTGGAAACTCATTCGCTTCTTCAAAAATTACATCACACTGAACTTGATTTTCATGTGTTAAATTAAAATATGCAGCATCACAAATGTGACCCTGGAGCACAAAAGCAGTGTTAAGTCGCTGGGGTATATTTGTAGCAATAGCCAACAATACATTGTATGGGTCAAAATTATACATTTTTCTTTTATGCCAAAAATCATTAGGATATTAAGTAAAGATCATGTTCCATGAAGATATTTTGTAAATGTCCTACTGTAAATATATCAAAACTTCATTTTTGATTAGTAATATGCATTGCTAAAAACTTCATTTGAACAACTTTAAAGATGATTTTCTCAATATTTAGATTTTTTGCACCCTCAGATTCCAGATTTTCAAATAGTTGTATCTCAGCCAAATATTGTCCTATACATTAATGGAAAGCTTATTTATTCAGCTTTCAGATGATGTATAAACCTCAATTTCAAAAAATGGACCCTTATGACTGGTTTTGTGCTCCAGGGTCACATATGAGATCTGAGGGGAAGATAACCGTCACAAAGCATCATAAATACAGTGCACAAGTCATGCTGTCATGCTTTTATGTTTTATTGACAGTTGTGGTCACTGTAAAATGTTTTATGCTGAAGAGCTCCTTTTGTGTTGAAAGTCATACATGGAGATATTTATATACAATTAAATATATGTTTCATTTAAGCCTATAGGTTTAAATTAATCGTACTTAGATTCTGTCTAGAGAATACATGCGTGTGTGTGTTATAAACGAACATACCATTACATTTTCCAGCCTGGAAACCCCTTTCCGGGAAACTAGCCAACTCATGGAAAAATAAAAACCACACAGATATTAAATTTCAGCCTGTTAACTCCAGGCACTTCTGCTCTGACATGAAGTTTCTGATGCAAGCGAGAAAGAATAAGTCTGTAAGGATATAATGGATTCAGGAGTTCCTGTCTGATTCAGAATCTGAATAGAGATTAGGTGTAATTATCTGACATACTTTGCCAAAACGCTTCATCAAGTGTTTTCTGTGGTATATCTGACCTTAAATTACTTAAAGACTGCTCTTGTTCCCTGTAATCATCTCATAACCAGAGAAAACGCAGATAGATTAGAAAAATGTTTCTGATGGATGCAGAGGTCGAAGCCAAAATTATTATAGTTAACTAAAACTAAAACCATAAAAAACTTTACTTGTTGATTATATACTAAATAAACAAACTGAAATATAATTAAAATAAATAAATAATTTCAGCTATTTGCTAAGGCTCCTTTTTATTTAGTTTACCTTGATAACTAAAACTAATATAAAAAATTAATTGAAAAAACCTTTGAAAATGGTGTAGAAACAATTTTCACTCATAGATTGCTAGCGCGTCACAATTATTTAACAAAGAAACAGCAAATAAATTGTAAATTGAACATGAACTTTTAAAGTAGAATGATTCAAATAGTATTTTCTTGTACTCCACTAATATTTAGTTTTATTTTTACAACTTGGATAGACATATTAAAAAAATAAAATAAAACTAATGCAACAGTTACTAAAACTTCAAATAAAATTAACATGATAACAGGAAAAATAAAAATGAATTCAAAATATTAATAAAAACTGTAGTATCTCAATAATACTTCACTGCGAATAACTAATTTTCACTCAGAAATTTCACAAATAATTACAAATAAAGGACAAATAACACATTGAAATAAACATGAAATTTTTAAGTAGCAAAACTATTAACTAGAAATAGTATTTGAATATTGTAAAATGTGCTCCAATAATCTTGTTTTATTTACAACATAGAAAATCATATTATTACAGTGTATAAACATATTTAAAAAAATATATAAAATGACAAAAAAAAAAACAGAATTACTAAAACTTTCAATTAAATTTAAATGAAAACAAAAAATAATATATAATATTTATTTAAATATATAAATATTTAGTATATGCTGTAGAAGTGGCTGTTTAACGTTATAAATAAAATAGATTATTGGAATACTTTTTTAAAATACTATTTCAGTTTTTTATTTCAAAATTTCATGTTTAATTCAGTGTTACTTGCCTTTTCTTTGTAATAGTTTATAAAATGTACTAGCGATTTCTGAGTGAGACTTGTTTCAATACCATTATTTTTTTCATTGCATGAAAATAAAAACTGATTCAAAATATTAATATAATCTATAGTGGTATATCTCAGTGATACTAAAATAAGCTGATGATGGCGGCTTCATCACTCATATTCATTCAGCTGCACAAATCTTAAATCCAAGTGAAAAATGTTTTTACAAATATGTGACCCTGGAGCACAAAAGCAGTCTGAAGTCGCTGGGCGATATTTGTAGCGATAGCCAACAATACATTGTATGGGTCAAAATTATACATTTTTCTTTTATGACAAAAATCATTAGGATATTAAGTAAAGATCATGTTCCGTGAAGATATTTTGTAAATGTCCTACCGTAAATATATCAAAACTTCATTTTTGATTAGTAATATGCATTGCTAAGAACTTCATTTGAACAACTTTAAAGATGATTTTCTCAATATTTAGATTTTTTTGCACCCTCAGATTCCAGATTTTCAAATATTGTCCTATCCTAACAAACCATACATCAATGGAAAGCTTATTTATTCAGCTTTCAGATGATGCATACATCTCAATTTAAAAAAAATGGACCCTTATGACTGGTTTTGTGCTCCAGGGTCACAAATGGGTTTCTTGATTTATTTCCTATGTTCAGCTTATAGTGCGGTGCATGCATACTGTGCACAGAGAACGCTGAAGGGACTGTTTTTACAGTTTCTGTGTGTAAATCCGTGTTGATATTTCATTCTCAGCGAGGATCATTATGCTGCTCTGTAATTAAAGTTTCCTTTAGCCTGCGGAAAAAATGACAAGTAATACAAACCCTCCCTCCATCCTAAAGCTGCGCGCTCTTCTGTTTTATGAATAAAGAATCCATCATGAATATTAATGTTGTGCAGCTCGTGTTCTCTTGTGAGCGAAGCTACCTGGAGTTAATTTGTGTGATTGTGCCACAGGCAGATCCGCTGCTCATGTCTTCAGTTTGCCATCAAATATTCCTCTTTTATGTCGTTGATCATCATCTTAGAAACAGCATCTTTAATATCAGCAGATCTTACCAGAAAACTAGGACTGTATGGAACTTCTTAGTTTCGCTCAGAATATAGTGTATATACTGTACATCTTTATTTGACCCTCTAGCTCTAGCACTCTCTATTCTAATTCTATTTTTTTTAAACTAAAACTATTCTTTTTATTCGTTTTGTATTCTTTTTGTTTTCTTTTTATTTATTATACAATTAACAAAAAGCAAAAAAGGCCTCTAACACTAGCTTGCTCTATTCTTTTTCTATTCTATCTGTTTTCTTTTTATTTATTATAGAATTTTAAAAATAACCTTGCTCTAACTGAAACTTGTTATAGCACCTGCATATCATTGCTCTTTTGTTGATTTTGATTGATTCTATCGCTTTGGATAAAAGCATCTGCTAAATGACAAAATGTAAATGACTAAATATTGTCTGTTATTGTTTATATTGCATCCGTTTAACATCTTGGAGATTGTGCAGAAGTTATGTGTTTTTAATTGATTTTTGTGTAAAATGTCTAAGCGTTTTCAGTGCAATTAAAGAGAGAAAGAAAGAGACGTTTACAATCCCTTTACTAATAATTGCATAAATAGTATGCATACTAAATACCGCAGAAATAGCAGTAACATAATATGCTTTTGCAAACCAATGGAATGGCAGCTTTTATTTATTCATTTACATCGTATTTCTGTCCTTTTTCCTTTCTCTTGATTTATGAATTATACAAATGTATTTATTTATTTATTAACTTGGGCAAATTTATAATAATGATGTTCCTACCATAAAAATGAAATAAAAAATAAGTATTTAAGTTAATGAATAAAAGACATACCAGTAGAACTACCCAATTAAATAATAATAATAATATAATGAAAATGAGTTTAAAATGTTTATTTAAAAATGTCATAAAAACATTAATCGTATACATACAATAGAATACATGCAAATTTAATAGTATATTGTTTCATTTTAATTTATTAATTACTAATAGAATTATTTTTAAATTGTTTAAATTTTATTTAGAAATTAAAATAATTTAACAATTTTATGTAAAAATGTCATAATGTGAATGATTTTGTTTAATTTTTTAGAACTATCCAATTATAAGATTGTAAAAAAATGTAGCAATTATTTTTTATAAAATGTTTGTGAATTATTTTTGTTCCCACTACATGAATGGAAGTTTAATTCGAGTGCATTGCGTTGTGGGAAGCAGTATTGTGTGTCGTGTGCTCTGATGCATGATATAGACTGCAGAAGTAGTCCAGGTTTGAACACAGCCAGTGTTTTCTGTGTGAGATCTGATGAGTGTAAAGGCTGTGTTCAGGACGGGTTTGTGTTTGCAGTTCAGGCCCGTCGTTCCCTCGAGCGCTGCTGTTGATTCTCTGCTGTGATTGAGTGTGACGCGTTATCAGAGATCCCCTAATGAGCTGTCAATCACTGTTCATCTGCACTTCATCACAGCTCTCTGCTTCTGTCCTTCATGCTGTTCCTCCGTCCCCAAGTGAGCAAGCTTTTCTGCCTTCCTCACAAATATCCATATTTCCATGATTCTCAGAGGATTAGATGAAGTGTTAATGTATGTATCACTGCATATAATACAGGTAGCAGCACTACAGCACCACTATAAATATATATATATATATATATGTGTGTGTGTGTGTGTGTGTGTGTGTGTGTGTG
>NW_015555743.1:267450-276959 GCF_001515605.1 Sinocyclocheilus anshuiensis | reverse complement strand
TTAATTTAGTATCAAGATTCCATTATTTATTTTATTAATATTTAGAATTTTAATTTTAGTTTAAACTACTGTATATGTCTGTATCATTTTTATTCATTTTCATTTCAGTTTTAGTTTTAGTTATTTTGGTACATCATTAAACTAAATGACAATGAGAAATGTTGCCTGAGCAATTTGCTTAAGTTTTTTTTTATATATATAATCAGTTAAAGTTGAATTGATGGTTAAAAATATATTAATATTTATTAATATTATTTAATAAATTATGTATTTAAGAAAATAAATAGTAAACATCTAAGTAAGCAACATCATCAATACTGAATGACAATCTGTGCCCTTTATTTATTTATTTATTTATTTATTTTGAAGTAAATTATGAACAAAAAAATGACAGAAATTATATATTTAAGAAAATAAATAATAAACATCATCGATACTGAATGACAATCTGTGCCCTTTATTTATTTATTTAAAAAAAATTTAAGTAAATAATGAACAAAAAATTATATAAATTATATATGTATTTAAGAAAATAAATAGTAAACATCTAATTAAGCAACATCATCAATACTGAATGACAGACTGTGACCTTTGCTCATTCATTCATTCATTCATTCATTCAGTATGAATGAATCAATATAAAATTGTTTTTTATTTAAAACCCTGATGCTGACGTATAATATGGCAATCAGGTCTTTAAAAGACATTTTTAATCATTCAAGGAGTGACCTTTGACCTTATATTAATAGATATATATCCAGTGTTGATGTTAAATCTAAAACTATTAAAAATTGTTTTCATTAATGGAAATAATGGAGGAAGTAAATATGATATAAATATTAGATGAAAAACTGTTTTATTTACTGGATGTAATTACTGTATTATTTATTTAATAACAAAATAAAAACATTAAATGTTTATAGTGAAGTAAATAATAAAACAACTATTAAAAAGTAATTGAAAAAAGCGGATAAAATAAAATAAAACAAATATTGCTTATAATAAAACTTAATTATAAATGTTGCCATGGCAACTAACTGAAATAAAATAAGTTGAAGTCGAAGTACTAAAATTGCTCAAAATAAAAATAAAGGCTAAATAGAAAAATAAATAAATAAAAATGACAAAATATGAAAATATGAAAAGTATAAGCTAATTCAAAATTGTAATAAATACTACAAAAGTATTTAAATAATGCTAAAACAACACTATATATATATATATATATATATATATATATATATATCTGGATGAATCTGGACAGATGGACAGATGTGAAACTCTTAATGTTCCCAAACAGCTTCATTTCTGTTAAATGCAATATGATTCGTTCTTACTTTCTGTTGAATCTGGGGTGAAATATGAGCTGGACATGTGCATGACAGGTTTGGTGAGACAGAAACAGATCTGTCAGTAATATTGTTTTCTGAAGTTTTAGCCTCGGTGAAGCAGAAGACTTAACATTTTGAGGGACTAAAGACGGAGCCAAGGACCGTGTTTATCATACAGAACACCTCAATGTAAGACGTAACCATAATCGAACCATAATCCATAATAACGCTTCCTCCAGTGAAAAAGTGCATCTCCTGTTGTCTCTCGCATCAAAATCCAGCCACATATTTGTTTAGAGCTGTTTTGGAGCGTACACACACTGCCAACACACATTTCAGTTCAAACAACTTGTAAAAGTGCAATGACCCCTTTAAACGCTGCTTGATCTGTGCAGATTTCTCTCCTGATTCAGACCAGAACACTTCTTCACTGGAGGAAGAGTTATTATGGATTATAGACTCAATGCATTTGAGTTAAAAACGTCTTAATGCTGGATGTGTTTCAGCATTTGTCTTCTCCAGATGTTAACTGATGGACTGGAGTGCTGTGGGTTACTTGTGGATTATTGTGATGTTTTTATCAGCTGTTTGGACTCTCATTCTGACGGCACCCATTCACTGCAGAGCATCCATTGCTGAGACACTGATGCAATGCTACATTTCTCCAAATCTGATGAAGAAACAAACTCATCCTAATCTCGGATGAACTGAAGGTGAGCACATTTTCAGTGTTTGCTGAACTATTCCTTTAAGAATGATTAAATATGTGTACTGGGGAAACAAGACAAAAATACTGATAACTGATAGTTGAGTTTTCCTCCAGACTTTATTAGCAGCGTCCCGGTGATGAAAGCATCCTGTTCCTCCAGAATCTCGGCCAAGAGTTAACAAACCAAACAGCTCAGATGCGATGGGAAGCACTGCTTTCTGTTAGTTTATGTGAGCGAATCCTGTTTGAGCGGCTGCTGTTTGTGCTGTTGACAGGATCGTGTGTTAATGATGTCCCACACAAAGACAGGAAACACTTCATGAGCCACAGGAAGTCCCACACCGTGTCTGCATTAGGCTTGAGTGCTGTATTGGTTCTAACAAAGCAATCTAACTGATGTGTCCGTTTAACGAAGTTCTTATCAGTCTGTTAATAACTTTATACTTCAAATGACTGCATAATTACATTTCACTGTTGTTAACCCTCATAATGCATTCAACATCTGCACTGTTTTCACATTCTGACCTCAGGAATCGTTATTTTATAAAGCAGACACAATATGTTTCTAAACTAAAACCATATCACATCTGATCAGCAACTTGAAATTCTTTAACATTTCAAAGTACAGATGAACCACACCAAAAAGCTTTGATGCTATAGAGAGAGAGAGAGAAGATGAAATCGTTCTCAAATATTTAATTGCATGAAGAACATAGAATCTGAGAATTACCAGCATTGATGTATGGATTTTAATTAAATTCCTTTGAATTTATTACTCATCATGATTGTTTAAAAACAGTCCATATTTCTGAAACATACTAAATATAAACCAACATAAGTATTCAGCTGAAAAGTTTTCAAACAAAATAAATTAATTTCACTTGTACATATTCTTGATTATCAATACAACTCAGTGAGAAATGAGGAAAACATATATTTTACAGAAGTTTTTGACACTAATATAACTTCATAGATAATTTAACAACAAAAAAAATATGTTTGACATCTAATCAACATTTTTTAATGCTTGAATCTCTTAATAAATAATAATTTTTTTTTGTTTAAATAAATAATAAATAAAAAAAGTGTATTTTGAGGGTCTTAAAGCATTTGCAAAGTTTGGTTCCCTTACTAAAATCATGCCCTTTTAATAGAAATTATTTATTAGTTGTTATAAATATTTTTATTAGAAATGATGTATCTCTTCTGGGTCAAACAAAACCCCCAAATGCATTTATGAGGGTTAACAGAGCTATGAAAAAGTACTACAGTTGTCTTTTTCACTGTAAAAAAAAATCAGTTGCTGCCTTAAATTTTAATAAAATTTGCATGTCATGTCTACTTGAATTATGTTGAACTTAAAAAAAAAGTGTAATTGAAGTTAAAGTAATGGAAACACATATGTTGCCATGACTTATTGATCATATCATTTTTATGGTGCACATTTTCTCTTCCCCTCAATGCAAAAAGTGCTGTTGTTCCTCAGTTTTATTGCCTTGTTTTCCAGTAAAAATATCAAAATAAAATTATAAATCAAGATACATTTATTTAAAAAGCAAAATGAAATCTACTAAGAAGTCTTGTTTTCTAAGAAAGTGATCAAGATGAAGTGAGTTTATGATTAAATTAGAACAAATATCTGCCAATGGGCTCAGAAAAATCAGCTGAATTTGGCAGATATTTGTTCTAAGCATAAACTCAATCAATTTCTCAGAAAACAACACAAAAAAAAAAATAAAGCTTCTTTATTGTCATTGATGGTTCCATGAAGAACCTTTAACATCCATTGCATCATAGTGGAAAAAGGTTCTTTAGATGTTTAAAATACATTAAATTGGCTATTTTAAGGTTCTTCGAGGAACCCAAAGTTTTTATTTTTGCATCATTGAAAAAAAAAAACACCCTTTTAGAACCTTTATTTTTTCAAATGTATCATTCACTCAGATGTAGTTTGTTGAGAGAGGATTTTCCCTCGTGTTGTCGTCAGCACAACTGAAGTCATGTGATCTGCAACTAGTCAACACAGACCTAAAGCATCAACTAGTTGTAGAAGGAATCAACCAGGCAGTTCAACCCGGACTGTAGAGAAGAAACGGCGCCGGAGGGGAGTGTGGCTCGTAAAGGCATCCAGTTGTTAAATGAATGAATTTTCATTTAAAGTTCAAAGTGAACCTAGAAGGGCCCTGAAGTGCATTCTGGAGGTTCACAGCGGAGTCACAGGAGTCTGTTACATAATGAAATGAATCTAACAGCCTCCAGATCAATAGAGTTGTGCTCTCAGCGACCGCAGGCTTGTTTATACAAACCATAATGTTGCTGTGTGTTATTTTCTCTTTTGGCAATAAAAATGCAAATAAATTGGGCTGAAGTTAAATTCAAGGTGGATGCATTTACTTTTTAGCTCACTGATATGCTCTTACAGTTTTATTGTTTTGAAAATTAATTTGATTTATTTTTCTTTTTTTAGTATGTTTTAACAATTTAATTGTGGTTTTTGTATTTTTTTTAAGTGTTTGCTTTTTTATATATTTTTTTATTTCTTTTTATTTCAGTTTTAGTTTTAGTTAATTTAAAATTGTAACATTTTTAGAGTGTTTTTCTCCAAGCGAATCATTTTTTTTTTTCAACCAATTCGTTTTTATTTTATTTCATGTATGTAGAATATTTTTTATGATTTTAGTTTTGGTTAACAATAACATCCCCTATTGAATGACATCTGTATATCTTGTAAATATTAGTCAACATATTGTTTGCTTGTCTGTAATTCATTTGTTTACCTGTTTGATTTACAGTATTTTCTGTGTATTTACAGTAAACACAACGCCGTGAGTTGATGCTGGTTGGGATGAGCTGCTCATCACATACTTTCTCCTCACAACACAGCATGTAAGTTTTTACAGTGAGAGAAAAATGATGCTGTTATTTCTCCATCATATTGTGTTATTGCATCAATCATACAGGGAGATGTTCACATCAGGAAACATCAACATAACAAAATAGTCATCCAGAAAACACTTCTGTTTCAAAACCGTTGTAATTAATAATTGACTGCCATTCAAATGCAGCTGTGCAAAATAAAGCTTTTTTTCTCTCTGATGTCACTATAAACACACGCTGTCTCAGATCTTCAAGTAAATATTAGACAGAATTTATCCTGTTAAGGAATTACTACATTTTTATTTACTTTTTACGTTCATTTGTAATTTTGTATTATTTTTTTACTTTTTATTAATCGAATCAATCCGAGCTGTAACTTATGTGGGCTACAAGCAAATCAAATGTAAAATTTAAAAGCAAATAAAACAAAAAATTCAATTTATTTAAGAGATTTATTTTGCAACCAATCAAACCAAACAAAACAAGTTCAAGTGTGCAATATTATTTGGAAATATATAGTTTCTATTTGTATCATTTCTTTTTTATACAACTTTTTATTTAACTTGGAAAATATCTCATTCATGTGAAGAAATGGGCTAAAGCTAAGCCAACAACTTGCAAAAGAAACAATATGGAACTACTTTGGACAATTTTAAAAACAAAAAAGCAAAAAAAGTTGTAATTGTACCCCTGACATGTGGTTTTCCACTACGTATATCTATATATATGTTTTTGTTTACTTTTTTATTTTCATATTTGTTGTAAGAACTATATATGTTTGTACCAAATTTCTGGCAAAATGTATTATTATTATTATTATTAATAATATTATTAATATTATATATTTATACATTAAAAAAATTCTCTCTCTCTATACATTTATAAATGTGTAATATATATATAATCTTCACAAGTAATGAATTTGTTTGCAAAACATGATTATTTTATCTGAATGTACAGTTACTTTTCAATGGCTGTCAATGGAGATACAAAACATTATACTCAGATCAATGAGATCTTCCTCATCATTTATGAAATATTTGTTTTAATCATAACACATTATTTTTCCAGCGTTGGCCCATTTTTGACCTGTCGATGATGTAAACAGCGTTTGGCTCTGTGGAGGAGAGATCAGGAATGGAGCTTATTTATTGATTGATTGATTGATTGATTTGGTCAGCCACAACCACAGGCTCTGCAGTAAATACGCTTGTGTTGTGCTTCGGCTCTGAGCTCCTCATTTACGCATTTCTGCTGTGTTTTTGGTGTTTCTCTAGAGCTCAGCTGCAAACGCACAGATTTTAATGATGTGAAATGCATGCTCGTTCTCATGCTGCGTTCTCTGCTATGATTCTTACTACTAAACCATCAGCTTAGTGATACTAACCCAACATAATGCCCCACCAAACCAGTTCAGAGCAAACGTCGACCCGCAGCCCAATCTATAGATTTCTATAGAAGCTTGTTTTCTGCCACAGAATGAAAAAATAAAATAAAAATTTCTCACAATTTTGAGTTTATATCTTAATCTGTGTTTATATATCGCAATTCTGAGTTCATAACTTGCAGTTTTGCATTTATGTCAATTCTGCATTTATATCTCACAATTTTGCGTTGTACATCTCACAATTCTGAGTCTGTCTAGCAATTCTGTGTTTAAATCTCACTATTTTGCGTTTATTTCTTGCAATTCTGAGTTTATGTCCCACAATTCTGTGTTTAAATCTTACAATTTTGTGTTTATATCTCGCAATTCTTAGTTTGTCTCATAATTAGTTTATATCTCAAAATTCTGTTTAAATCTCGCAGTTTTGTGTTTATATCTCAATTCTGCATTTATATCACACACTTTTGCATTTATGTTTCAGTTTTGCAATTATATCTTGAAATTGTGCATTTATATCTCAATTTTGCATTTGCATCTAGCAATGTTGTGATTAGAACTTGCAATTTTGTATTTATATTAAAATTCTGAGTTTATATCTGGCAACTGTTTATATCTTGCAATTCTCCATTTATATCTCACTATTTTGCATATTTTTGCAAGAAAAAAAGTCTGTGAGATAAAAGTCTGAACTGAAAAGTCATAATTACGTTTTTTATTTGTTTGTCGTGAAAAACGAATCAGCTGTGGGTCGGGTTTTGCTGCAGTTTTAACTGAATTGGAAAGAAAAAATAATACAATTGTATTGCGCAAGCAGCCAAGTAAATCACATTCAAAACATGTTTTCTTGACATTCTTTCTCTGTTGGGAAGTCAATGCATTGATTGTGTCAGATCATGTAAATGAACTGATTAACAATATAGTTCATCAATGCAACCCATAACTACACTATAATGTGGGCAAAAAGCATCATATTTAAGTAAAGAAGCATTATTTAGCTAAATATTTATTTTGCTACCAAACAAAGCGAAAAGAGTTGAAATATGCAATAGTTTTTAGAAATTGTTTAATTTCTATTATGTTAAATAATTTTTACCTATTCACTACAGTACTTTACTGTTATATATTAATTATTTTATATAACACACACACACACACACACAAATGAATTTAAAAAAATTATTTTAACATTTATTTGAATCATTTTTAACATTTAATCATACATATTTGTTTATTTTAATCAGTTATGTATTTAGTTAAGTTTGGATCTTTTTATTTATTTACATTTTTACACTGTTTTTCTCTTACAGTTTTTGCCTATTGCTTGAACACTTTTTGCAAAACTTCGGCTCATTGTGTCAAAACTTTACACACAAGCACACAAGACACAACACTGGGAAATAAACCATTCACATCTATGTCGAATTGAAACTCTGCTATCAAAACCTAACAATCCTTTGTCAAAATGTCACTCTGATGACAAAATGATACACACTTGCATCATATGAATACACTTTCAGATTAGCAGCAACACACTAGTGTACTTTATATAAAACACTGCAGTCTTTAATTTTCACTGTTTTTATTCAGTTCATCAGTTAGCATTCTTTGAAGCTCAATGCAACACTTACAGTTTTTGTTCTGTTTTTTTCCAACAAAGGTTTTCACAACAACCAAAAATGAAAGTACTGAAAGGTTACAAATGACATCAACTCAATACTGCACATCACAGTACTATACTTTACAGTACAGTAAATGCAAAAATAAAACACAAAATACACTACTGTAAATACAGAAAAACAGGCCAATTGTGCGTGGGTGGGATTACAGATCCTGCCGTCTGTTTGGGTCTGGCCACAGGATCTCATCAACGTCACAAGCGATATTTTCTCCTGCTAAGCAACGGGGAAAATAACGCCTTGTGTGCCGAATCCATCCATGGATTGACGTTACCTCAATGTCTCTGCATGCCTCTTCCATTGCCTGTAGAAGAGGCATGCAGGCATGTCGTTGGCGGTCATATACGCGCCATCTCCAAGTGGAAAAAAATGATTCGATAGGGTTTAGAAATGGCGAGTAAGGGGGCAAGTATACAACTTCAAATTGATCATGGTTGGTGAACCAGTCCCGGACCAGAGCAGCCCGGTGGAAACTAACATTATCCCAGACAACAACAAACCTGGGCTGCTCTGATCTGTCCTGTACAACTGCATCATGAAGTGCATCGAGAAATGTGAGTATATGTTGCGTATTGTAGGGACCTAGTTTGGCATGATGGTGTAGTAGCCCTCGTAGGCTTATGGCGGCACACATTGTGACGTTTCCCCCACGTTGCCCCGGGACGTGCACAATTGCCCTTTGGCCAATTATGTATGGTTACACTGTGTTTAAG
This sequence comes from Sinocyclocheilus anshuiensis, assembly GCF_001515605.1. NCBI lineage: Eukaryota > Metazoa > Chordata > Actinopteri > Cypriniformes > Cyprinidae > Sinocyclocheilus > Sinocyclocheilus anshuiensis. The sequence continues at coordinate 268,266 of NW_015555743.1, read as the reverse complement.
GTATAGTAACAAAAGCTTCAAGTTTTGTTACTTTGGTCTAAGCATGTGTCTATAGTGTTCAAGCAATAGGCAAAAACTGTAAGTTAATCATTTTCTTTCAACCAATGTATTAGAATGAACTGTCTGAATGAACTGAATGAGTAAAATTAATCAGATTTCCCAAGACTATTTGACTTTCTAGACGAGTGTGTTTCAACTACAGTAGCTGGAAAGCTGCACTGACTGAAAACTTGTAATGTTTCTACTTTTAGTTACTCTGGTAGTGAAATGTTTTTTCCAAACGATTTATGATTAGTTTGTAGCTCGCAAAGCTCCGGTTTAAAAATATCTTCCCCAACACTGCACACAAACACACATATATACGGATGAAAAATTGCCAAAACCTAAAATAATCCAGTGGAAAGCCTGTTTCTACAATCAGGCAGCGCTCTGGCATTCTGTGAGAACAAAATACCGCCTGGATTCGGAAAACGCAACCGAGATCTGATCCAAGACAGAATTAAAATAAAAATCCTTTAATTAAAAACAGCAAGCGCAGCTCGGAGGAAGAGACTCTGGTTCCAGCGAGATGCTTGTGTGTGCTTGCCAGACTCTCTGTGTATCCTGTTTGGCAAACACAGATCCAGGTTCCGCCCCTGACAGGAACAGGTAGAGCCCGGGGCTGTCCTGACCTGAGCTCACCTCTCGCTTCCTATCTAGTGCACAGGGGGAGGGTGAAGGTCAAAAGGTCTGTAATGTTGCTGTTTGAGCATAAAAAAGATCTGTTACAAAGCTCAAAGTCCACTTCAAAAGGAGATATTTTATTTAACAGAAATC
>NW_015555743.1:261551-267404 GCF_001515605.1 Sinocyclocheilus anshuiensis | reverse complement strand
GGAATTGGGATATCACAAAAAATCGACGAATGGGAGAGACCTGGTTGAGCTGCACTAGAGAAGGCAACGTGTGTTATCACTATGTTGGAGACACTTAGAGTGGTTACAATCATCCAGGTTTAAATCGTGCTCAAATTGATTTGATTTGACGCAATATTTACACTGAAGCTCGCAGTGTAAATAATGTAAGTAACAAACCCAGTTTATGTAATATCGAAGGCTTTGGAACAACATTAGGATAAGTAAATAATGACAAACTTCACTTTTGCATGAACTGTCACTTTAAAGGGGTCCTATTATGCTCTTTTACAAAGTCTTGATTTTGTTTTGGGGGTTTACTGGAACAGGCTCTCATACTACGTTGTTCGAAAAACATTATTTTTCACATATTTTACATTATTACAACACTTCTCTCCCCAGTCTGGCATGAACGGCTCGAATAGTTCCTGTATCAAATGAAGGCCCGCCTTCTGAAATACGAAATGTTCTGTGATTGGTTAGCTGGGCCAGTGTGTGCTGTGATTGGATAGCTGGGCCAGTGTGTGCTGTGATTGGTTAGCTGGGCCAGTGTGTGCTGTGATTGGATAGCTGGGCCAGTGTGTGCTGTGATTGGTTAGCTGGGCCAGTGTGTGCTGTGATTGGATAGCTGGGCCAGTGTGTGCTGTGATTGGTTAGCTGGGCCAGTGTGTGCTGTGATTGGATAGCTGGGCCAGTGTGTGCTGTGATTGGTTAGCTGGGCCAGTGTGTGCTGTGATTGGATAGCTGGGCCAGTGTGTGCTGTGATTGGTTAGCTGGGCCAGTGTGTGCTGTGATTGGATAGCTGGGCCAGTGTGTGCTGTGATTGGTTAGCTGGGCCAGTGTGTGCTGTGATTGGATAGCTGGGCCAGTGTGTGCTGTGATTGGTTAGCTGGGCCAGTGTGTGCTGTGATTGGATAGCTGGGCCAGTGTGTGCTGTGATTGGTTAGCTGGGCCAGTGTGTGCTGTGATTGGATAGCTGGGCCAGTGTGTGCTGTGATTGGTTAGCTGGGCCAGTGTGTGCTGTGATTGGATAGCTGGGCCAGTGTGTGTTGTGATTGGTTAGCTGGGCCAGCCTTCGATATCACATGAACTGGGTTTGTTTCTCACAAAAAAAGTATTATATGACTTTAGTAGACTTACAATATAACGCACAAGTCCTCTAGACCAAGGGTTTTCAATCGTTTCAATGCCACAGACCCCTAAATACGGTCATCCTCGTGTGAGGAACGCTGTTGCTAAAGTAAAGTAAAGGCAGCTTTTTATTTTCATGAATAAAAACCCTATTTGTACTGTGGAAACTTAATATTTTAAATATGTGAACAATATATTACTTGAAAATATTGAATTTTTTAAGCCTAAAAAACACTATATAAAGTGTAATTCAAAATACAGGCCTGTGACAAATTAATACGGAAAACTCCTTCATTAACACTGGGTGCATTGGGTCCTATTTTTATATTATATAATTGCTTTTTAATATTTACTATACTGTACTGTTAGATGTATTCATTATTTAAATTATTTGTAAATTATTTATTTAAATAATTTTTAATGTTTTTATTTAATCAGATGTTTTATTATTTATTTATTTTACAAATTTTTTTTTTCTCCAAACTTTTCCCCATACCCCAGTTTAAATACCCCTGATATGGTCTTTTATGGTGTTTTTCAGTTACATTATTATTTTTAAAAAAATATTTTTATATATTTTATTATATATTTTTTATTTGTTTGTTTTTTATTTGTTTTATTAATTTTAGTTTATTTATTTATTTAATATGGACTTATATGTTGATTTTTAATCCTTTTTTGATTATTTATTTATTTATTTTAATAATTTGTATGTTTTGTTTATTTGAATAATGTTAGTTAATTAGTTAGATCTCTTTATTTAAGATTAATTAATTTATATTTTTTATTATTATTATTAATATTTATAACTTTTTCTCTAAAAATTCTCCTTACAGCAGTCAGGTCTGGAGCGGCATGAGGGTGAGCAAATAATGACAAACTGGTTTAATGTTTTTTCTTGTGTGTTTCTTAATGTGCTCCAAAGAACTATTAAAGAAGCTCTAGACTGGGTTATCATGAGCATCTCAGAGGGATCAGACTCAAGTAGCCCTGCAGATCTGATCCAGTGTAAATATGTCACCATATAAAAAACACACCAACGCAGGAAAGCAGTTTTGCATAATCCTGTTAATGTAATTGCTATGGCTCGTGGGTGAAGCCCACAGATACTGTATATGAGACCAGCGGTGTGACGTCATGGCCTTCAGCAGAGCAGCGTCACCTTTAAGTGAGCGACAATAATCAGGCCTCACTGCTGGGGGCAGGTGTCTGTGTGTGTGTGTGTGTGTTGATGTGGAGGGGATATGCAAAGGGCTTCTGGCATTTCCAAAGATAGCCAGGCTGACATTTCTGTTGACTTTGATGTTAATAATCCCTCACAAGTTCCCAAAGCCAAGTGTGTGTCACTGTGTCTGTGTGTGTGTGTGTGTGTGTGTGTGTGTGAGTGTGTGTCTGTGTAAGAATAGGTGTAGTTTGAGGGGACACCGAGGGCCAAGGTGGACACATTTATTCATCATTATTTCAGTGTGTACAAAAATGCATGATGTTTAAATGATTATTTTGTGGTCTGAATCTGAAAACACAGGCTTTTGAATTGTGTTTGCTGTTGTCTTTAACATATTTAATGCATCATTAACACTTCTGTTGCTCTATGCAGCATCTGTGAATTAGAAAATCTGTTAAAATGGATATTATTTCCAGTTGTTGAATTTGTAACATGACCAGTGTGAGATACTATTATCATTTTAATTAAATATTTTTAATTCGTTTTTATCTTTGCATTTTCCATTTTCAGTTTCATTTTTAGTTACAGTTTTAGTAATTTTGTTATTTTTTATAATGTTACTGTTTTTTATATGCACTGTAAAAAAAATATTTTTCGAAGTAAAACAAATATTACTGGAGTATGTTTAACAAGAAAATACTATTTCAGTCTTTTTTACTTCAAAAATGTCATGTTAAATCCAATTATTTGTGAAAATTACTAGCAATTTATGAGTTCAAATTATTTCGAAGTAAAAAAAATCTGTATGTCTATATAGTTTGTATAGTCATTTTTTATTTAGTTTTAGTTTTAGTTAGTGAAGTATACAACAAGTTGAACAACATGAAAATGTTGCCCTAAATTTCTATTACATTTTGTATTTAATGAAATTTTTATTTTATTTCACTTAATGTTTATTTAATCATATTAATATATTTTGTGTTCCGCTGAAGAAATAAAGTCATGCAGGTGTGGAATGACATGAGGGTGAGTGAATGACAACTCACTTTTAATTTCTTTTAATTAAAGTCAATAACATTGTGTTCTGGCAATGCATTGCATTTCTTTCCTGAACAGCGATGCAGCTTTTATTTTGGTGGGAGGAATTTTTAGCCATGAGCGATGCAGCTCATAACAGATCAGTCGGAGGAAGCAGGGCTGGAATGACATGCTCTGTATTCTCTTTCAGCGAGAGGTGAGAGGAAGGGCAACGGGGGGCAAACGAGCGACGGGAACCTGAAGAGAGAGATTAGCTGGGATCATGCAGGTGGGTGTTCACACACACACACACACACACACTCACAGATGTATGTAGGCCCTGTATTGTTGGCTGCAGCTGTGTTTACGTCTCTCAGGTGAATCTCCTGTTGGCGTTTAGTGCTTCAGTTGTCTTGTGAGTGTGTTTACGCGGCCCTGCTTTCACCCGCCGGCGCTGCTGAGAGACGCAGACACAAAAATCAACACAATCCCTATCCTGAGAACCACTAGTGCTTGCAACACCTGTGATTTAAAGGGACAGTTACTTTTAAAAATTACAATTCTGTCATCATTTACTCGTGTTTGCATCTCATACATTTCTGTGTTCTGGACACAAAAGAAGATATTTTGAAGAATGTTGGAAACCAAACTGTTTCGAACATTTGACTTCTATTGTATGAACACAAGATATTTCTCAAAATATCTTCTTTCATGTTGCATAGAAGAAAAATTATACTGGTTTGGACTGACATAAGGAAGAGTAAATAATGACAGAATGATCATTTTTGGGTGAACTGTGTCAGGCTTATGTTGTGTTTTGTTCCCCAAGTTCTAGTTCTCCCTCGTGTTTCCTTATGCCCATATTTGGTTTGGTTTCCTGTTCTCGTTGTCTCATTATTAGTTGATTCCCCGCTCCTGTCTGTCCCTTGTTAAGTTTAGCATAAATGTGTAGTCTGCCTCATGTTTTCTTGTCGAGTCTTAATGTCATTCCATGTGTGTCTCCTGCGCTCCCTATGTTAGTGTTCCTTTTCATTTGGTTTGTTTATTAAAAGTCAAGTTTTGAAAGGCATCTCCTTGTCTCCTCGTTTCGCTCCTACGCACCGTGACAAACTGTCCCTTTAAATGAAATTTAAAAGCTTTTTATTTGGCCATTCATTGGTGTGTGTCATTTAGACTAATTTCACATGTTGCATGTTGTTTTTTGCATCTCTTTATTTGAACTTCTGTAGCAAAAAGTTGGCATGATTTGTTTTGGAGAATCGATTCAAACAGTCCGTTTCAGTGAATCAAAACTACAATTCGGTGATTCTTTTGTGCTATAATTTGTTCCAAAAAAAAAAAGTTCACAGAATGATTTGTAGGCACTTTTTAATCTGCCATTCATTTTCCCAAAAGAGTGTGATAATAGACTAGTTTTACAATGTTTAATAGCACCTCTCCCTTCAAAAGCGGTTATGTTTGATCCATTTCAGAGAATCAATTCAAACTGTTTCGGTGAATCAAAACTATGATTCAATCATTCATTTGTAGAGTAAAATACAAGAAAATGGTAAGAAACTAGAAACAACTTAATTTGAGCTCTTCAGTAACAACAAACTGGCTTGTTTGATTTATTTTGGAGAATCAGTTCGAACTGTCAGTTTCAGTGAATCGATTCAAGACTCTGATTCAGTAATTCTTTTGTGCCAATAGTTTGTCAGTCAAATAAATAAAAGAAAAATTAAACTAGTTTTACAATATTTTATTTTTATTTTTTTAAATAGCATCTCTCAATTAAACTAAATTAAACGGGAGCAAATAACACTAAAAATAACACTGAATCAGAGCTGTGTTTATGTGGCAAAACAATCAAAATCTCCATTAGGATAACAGCATTAAACTCCAAACTTAGAAAGTAAATAAGACTATAAACAGTGGTGGACAGTAACGGAGTAGTTTTACTTCGTTACTGTACTTAAGTACATTTTTCAAGTATCTGTACTTTAATGGAGTAGTTTTATTTTGAGTAACTTTTACTTTTACTCCACTACATTCCAAAGCATAAGATCGTACTTTTTACTTCACTACATTTCATAAAACATATCGTTACTCCTTATAATATATCACGTGCTCCGAGACGCAGAAGCAGTGTCTGATTCATGAACGAACTGATCCTTTTCAATGAACCTTTTAAATCGGTTCGCAAATCGCACCAAACGATTCATTCACGAATTGGAATGATCCGATTGCAGCTGTTCTCAAGTCGACAACTCACTGATTAAAATTATCCGTTTAGTGCGAGTTTCCAGTGAACTGAATTCACACGTAAGAATCGGGAGATCTTGTGAGCGCGCGCGTCTGATGCTGTTAAAAGTAAGTTACTAATGTCGAATTTAAGGATTAGTTATTGTAACTGAAAATCATATTTAGGTCAAAGCTGTCAGTTGTTTGTGAACTAAATCTGCTGTAAAGGGTGATCTGTTTAAGCCCACTGAAATGCTTGAATGCAGACACATTAACATCAGAGTCTCTATGTTTTAGGT
>NW_015555743.1:255275-261457 GCF_001515605.1 Sinocyclocheilus anshuiensis | reverse complement strand
AAAAAAAAAAATACGCTAATATAAAATTAAATGATAAAAGTAGCCTATATAAAACCACAAAATAAACATTCATCTATCTGTACTTTTTACTTAAGTACATAAAAAAATCAAGTACTTTTGTACTTTCACTCGAGTAAAATTGAAAACGGAGTACTTTTACTTTTACTGGAGTAATATTTTATCATACGGATCTGTACTTTTACTCAAGTACTTAATTTGTGTACTTCGTCCACCACTGACTATAAACAACATACATTTGAATAGCAAAAAGTTGGCATATTTAATTCACACTGGTGAATCACTTCTGTTTCTGAGAGTCGATTCAAAACTCTGATTCAGTAATTATTTTGTGGCATAATTTTATGCCAGATATGTTCACTGAAATCTCCAAGTGGCATTTAACGTGTTAATGCTTGTATGTGGCTTTTTTTCATTAGACTTGTGCTTTTAAAAAGGCTCTTGTATGGGTCAAATAGATAAAATAGGTCTTAAAGGTACTAAAAATGTCTGATTTAAAAGCATATGTTTATGTTTTAATTCTGATTAGTTGAATTGTGGCAGCAGAAGTCGATGGGAAGCCAGCATGACGATGGAGGGATATAATGATGTTGCCCTTAGGCTACTGAACTATTTTCTTCTCTGTTTCCGCAGTTTGATATCCAGTCCTCTGAATGAGCAGGTGTTTGAGACGAAACACGGAGGAGAAATGAGTATCCAGGCTCACAGGTAATGGCATGAAGCCCCTGGCACGCTTCATTTGGGCTCTGAGAGCAGCTGTCAATCTCAGGTTACAGGATATGATTAAAGCCAGCTCAGATCCTCCTACTTCCCATCTTTCCACACATCCACACCGGGGACGTTTGCCCGATCCTCCTCTTTCCTCCTAAAAGCTGCTTTCAGTTCGTTGGGAGTCATAATTTAAGGCTTGCTGGTCTGCTGTACATTAAAGCCTTGTAATTTACCGCAAGTATTTTTCTCTTCATTGCAAAAACATCTTAATCATTTCTTAATTTTGTCTTATTTTCCCACTAAATTTGTGTAAACCTTCTTTTTTGCGGTATTTAAGTGTCATTTATTTTTGAATTAAAGTGGATGGATGACACGTGCAGGACATAATTAAAACTGACGTGAGCGTTTCGATGCCATGCAACCGCAGCTGAAAAACAAACAAACAAACAAATTTAATTATTTAATTTAATTCTGTCTTATGTTTCCCATTAGAATCATGTTAACATACCTTAAAAAATAAATTATAAATAAAAATCAATAAATTATATTTATTGAAAAGCAAAATAAAACAAAAAAAAAAACGTGTAAAACTTAAATAACAAGAAAAAAACAATATGTAAATAGTGTAATAAAAATAAAGGTCAATAACGTTTAAGATAATTTTGATTAAATGCATATTGTTTTAAGGGTGTTTGGATATTTTACCTTAAAAACAAGACAAAAACACTCTTTTCCCGGTGTTTAAGTGCCATTAAATTTGAATTAAAGAAGATTTATGACGTGCATGACATAATTAAACCTTAGATTAAATCTTAGATCTATATTTAAAACAAGAAAAAACAATATGCCAGTAGGATAATAAAATTAACAATAACATTTAAACAATATTTTAACTTGAAAACAAGACCGTTTTTCAATGTTTAAGTGTCATTTAGGTTAAATTAAAGCAGATGGATGACATGTGCATGACATGATTAAATCTGACAGTGATTGACAGGAGCGTTATGATGGCATGCATGTGCAGCTGAAGAGCTCCAGTGCAGCGCTGCGCTCGGATTCGACACTTACAGCGTTTCAGCTGAAGTTTCCCTCCCCAAACAAGCTTATGAAATCGGCCAACTGGAGTTTCAGCTGTCGCAGAGCTGGGAATCAAAGATGAATGGGAATATGAAATGCAGCACAGTGGGCCTTTAGTGTGCGCATGTATTTACTCATGTAATTATTAATATGGGGCTGGGAGTAAATAAACTAAAGTCAGTGTGATGCCACACAAGTTAATCTTCACAGTCAAAGGCATTTCTGAGCGTCAGAACTTGCTGGCTCATACTGGAGAGTAGTTTCATGTTTGCAGCAGGTTGTGGTGTGGGTTTCACCTAAACAGATAGTCACTATCGTATGGGTTTTTTAATGGCTGATGCAGATATCTAGAAAACAGGGTAGCAGATAGTCAACTATAAAGCTGTTATACTGTATACACAATACAATTTAAAGTCTATATGAACTCATATTTAATATTTAACAGATTTCTTATTGCTCATTTGTATTGTGAACAATTCATTTGTGCACATTAGTCCAAAGAATAAAAAAAAATTAGATTTTTAATGAAAGATTCAAATATGTAGATTTTTACTGTTCTCAATCTCCAAGATAACCTGGTTGCATGTCCAGGTTATTGTAGTTAACTAAAGCTAAAACATTTTTTTTTTAATTACTTGTTACTTGAAATATACTTTAACTGAAATGAAATTAAATACATTTTTATTTTTTTTTTTTACTATATAGAGATATTTAAAAAACGAATAAAATGACAAAAACAATAAAATTAATGTAAAACTACAATTAAAATGAATTAAAACTTAAATAAAAATGAAGAAAAAACTATTTAGACATATTTTGAAAAACTTATAAAAATAACAAAAACAACAGAATTAATAAAACTAAAATAAATAATTCAAAATGTTAAGAAAAGGTATAATAGTATTATATATAATAGTTTAATAGTTATAATTATATAATAGTATATTGTTATGTATGATTGTATGTATGCATTTATTTATTTTTATAATTTGTTCTCTTTATCTCCTTGGAAATTAGCCAGCTGGCTTATCCTGATACATTTACAGAAATGTCAACTAATGTTTATTGTGCTTATAAACAAACAAACAAACAAACATGTCCACTGGTTACAGTTTTTGCACTTTTACACATTATAGGTTTTCTTATGAGCTTATGTGTGCAATGCAGTCAACATCACAACACATACACAGTTTGCCCGCATGGACCGAACATGCAGGAATTCTGTTGTGCGTGTGTTTATGAACCACTCCCATTCATGCGTACTGAGATAACAGGTATTTGATTCTGTGGAAATGTCCTCTGTGTTCACCTTCCTTTGACATGCAGATGTCTGGAGATTTCATAAAGCAAAGCCGATGGCTGCCGTAAGACAGTTGCACATCAAAATGTTCCTGATGCAATCGAATTCCCTGCGTCTGACACTTATGTGATGTGTAAAATTTGTGTAAAACAGAATGTGTGGGATCAGAATTGTACATTTGTTTACTTTTTCCTGTTCAAGGTATACAAACAACAACAGAACGTCCTTCCGTCCAGCCTCAGTTTTTGTCCAGATGACCCTTTCAGAACAACCACAGTGTTCAGGAGGTCCAATAAACTGCAGCCTCAGGTACAAAACTGCTTGAAATACTGTTAAACTATTTATTTCTTCTTGAAATTTGGTGAATAGTTTTCATTTAGGGTCATGAATGGGCATGTAAAGTTTCAATACATTTATGTGTTTTGGAAAGCCTGTACAAAATTGCTACAACTTTTATGTTGCGGTCAATTTGACCGACACTCAATTTTCAAACTGCTCAAAATGCAGCTAAAACTTTTTTTTTTCTTTAAGTTTGGAGAATATTCTTCATTTAGGGTCATGAATGTGCATGCAATTTTTCAACACAAAGATGTGTTTTGGAAAGGCTGTACAAAATGTATTACAACTTTTGTTTTGGGGTCAAATTGCACCGCAGTTGATTTTCAAACTGCTTGAAATACTGGTTAAACTATTTATTTTTCATTGAAATTTGGAGAATATTTTTCAATTAGGGTCATGAATGTGCATGCAAAATTTCAATACATTTATGTGTTTTGGAAAGCTTGTACAACAATTGCTACAACTTTCAAGTTGCGGTCAATTTGACCGACACTCAATTTTCAAACTGCTCAAAATGCAGCTAAAACTTTTCTTTTTTTTTCTTGAAGTTTGGAGAATATTCTTCATTTAGGGTCATGAATGTGAATGCATTACAACTTTTGTGTTGGGGTCAAATTGCCCCACACTTGATTTTCATACTACTCAAAATACTAGTTAAACTATTGATTTCGTCTTGAAATTTGGTGATTTTCATTTAGGGTCATGAGGGTCATGCATGCAAAGTTTCAACACATATATGTGTTTTGGAAAGGCTGTACAAAATGTAGTACTACATTTGAGTTGTGGTCAATTTGACCCCCCTTGGTTTTCATGCAATTAGCCAAAAATCAACACTTTGAAAAACACTAAGGAGTCAGACAAAAAAGAGAAAACCTTTATTGTAGCTTGTCAAACACTAAAAAATGAAATAAATGAGAACATATGAAATTTAAGACTTGAAATTGAGACTCGGCTTCTGAATTATTCAAGGAAAATTCACTTTCTTTATTGAGTTGAGTTTCACAGTAAAAAAAAATCTCTCAAATGTTGTTTTTTGGTTGTTAGTTTTTTTGGATCACAATTACTAGACTGTTGCAACACTGAAAGGAAGTGTGAGAAACCCATTTACCCTCAAAAGGGTTTGAGAAAGAGATAACAAATGGCAGAAGAGGTACAACTAGCAATACTATAATTACCTAAACAATATCTAAGTTGTTGTTTCATGACTTCGTCAGGTTGCATGTTCACATCATGGGTTAGATTCCCATGCATAAATGCATGAACAGGTAAATGTACATCAGAAATGCGAGCCACTTTGGATAAAAGTATCTGCTAAATGCAATATGAAATAGTATGACTAGTTTGTTATTCTGAAGCAGTTTTCTTTGTAATGCATAGAAATGCAGCTTGTAGGGAGAACATGGCATGTTGAACTGTGAACTACAGTCAGCGTCCTCCTCAGATCTGCTGTCTCTCTGGCCCACAGACTTCTGGGAATGCACATGTCTTTCATCACAGCTGCCACAGGGAGCCCTGTAATGACAAGCAACCCTGTCGCCTGGCAAAAGATGGATGTTTTTCCATGAGGGTAGAAAGAGCGAGCTTCCGGATGTGTTTTCATTGTGTGCCTGTAATGGAGCAAGGCTCGTGTTCTGGCCCGCATGCTGTAATCGGTGTTTCTCTGACAGAAGAACTGGAGACGTGGCCCGTGGGAGGATGTTGTCTCGGGTTCACTGCTACTCGCTGATGATAACCGACTTCCGCCAACCTTAATAAGCCGGAGAAATGTGTACGCTTATTATAATGAATATCCTGGGGTAGATGTACATTTCTGTCTGTGCTGTCTTCTGACTTTAGCGTAATTAGCACCCAGTCGGATGAATCTGAGAGCAGAGAGCAGAGAGCAGGAGTCTGTAGAGAGCAGGTCATTATCAGAAGAATATCCTCAGGGTTCGGCCGGGGAACTCAAGCTTTGGTGAAGGGGATTTTCTTTTCTGTGCTTCTCAAATGAAATAGTAAGTTTACAGAATGCCTCAAGTATGAATCATGTGAAAAACACCTTTTGAATATTATATGGTGAAAATATTTTCTCCATATTATTCTCGAATTCCCCTGTTTTCCAATCAGAGGATGCTTAATTTCAACCAAACGCTCACTGTAGTCAAGAAGATCCATTTACTATTCATTTAGTAATTCAAAATGTTTAATGCAAGAAGTAGAATCTTTTGTAAGTCAAGTCTGCTAAATGCATAAATGTAATAAATAAATAATTTAATAAACAATCAAGAGGTTTTCTACTGTTTGTCAGTAAATTAACACAAGGAATAATCATATTTAATCATTTTCATTTATATCCACCGATATAACAATACATAGCAGAAGTAGCAATATTTACCATCATATATTTATAGTACATGTAAACTGCCACAGGGAAACATATATTGACATTTTTGAGCGATAATGTTGCACAAATCGTTGAATAGAGCCAACAAAATATGTTCTAAGAACATTTAGCTAATGTTCCCATCAAGTTATGAAAATGTTATTTCCTCTGAACATTCAAAACGTTCAGTTTATTAACTTTTTTTGGAAGACCAAACAAAGTAATTTCGCTTTCACAACGAAACACACGGAGGCCGGCAGCCTAGAGTGAGCGGCGGCCGGAGGGCTAGAGTGAGCGGTGGCAGGCAGGCTTGAGAATGGCGCGGCCGGCGGGCTTGCGGCAACCACATGTGACGACCCCGGGCTGGACTCCGCT
>NW_015555743.1:211338-254993 GCF_001515605.1 Sinocyclocheilus anshuiensis | reverse complement strand
CGGCGTTATGCAAATCTTCCCACATCGTGACGTAGACATGTGGGGGCGTGTTAGAATGAGTCGTTTTAGGTAGGCGTGGCTGACTCTTAAGTTTTATAAAGAATAACTCTTTGGATTTGAGACTTTAGTCTTTGTAACTTTACAGATCTTCTTTATGCACCAAGAGCTTGTAACACTTCAAAGAGAAAGGAAAAATTTAAATCGCATCATATGACCCCTTTAATGTTTTAAATTAACCATGGTTCCCTATCTGTCGGTCACTATGAGTTATGTCATGATAACATAGGGGGTTTACTTGAGAGCCCCAATCCGCTCTGACTTTCAGAGAAAACGGCAATGAAACTTGGCTAGTGGATTCTGCATACCTGAGCCACTCCCCGTGCATACATAAATAGGCAACAGGTGCATCCACTCATTCAGGTTTTATGCTGAGGAGCCGAGTGGGTGAATGAGTTCTTCTCCACAAATCCTTTCTGATCCTACTGGAAGAAAGAAGCTGTTCCTGGTTGGCGTGACGTCACAAACAGCGGTGTCCCTGGTGATTCAGCGATTCCCCTGGGTGCTTCAACTAAAAGAGCAGTTTCTCATCAAGGATGGCTTGCGTCTTTTTAAAGATGCCGTTCTGTCCGTGTTCTCTTGGTTGCGGTCATTATCTGTACTCTGTCAACGGCCACGAGTGTTGCCTTCAGTGTCTGGGCATCCAACATGCTGAAGCTGCGTTCGTGGATGACTCATGCGTTCCTTGCGAGCGTATGAGCATGGCTTCGTTGCGATCTCGCCTCTCTCTCCTCACGGGGAACGGAGCAGCACCCTCTGTCTCTACCCGTCGGGTTTCCCTGTCACGACCAGGGGACCGCCGGCTAGAGCTCTGGGAGATCTGAGGGTCACAGTGAGAGCTTCTCCGCCGGGCACGTCCCTGCGGACTTCTCACTCCTCCCGCAGCGAATGTCCCATGCGGCTCCCGAGTGATTTCACTGGCCTGGTTCGTGACGGTCCCAGCATTTCATTCGGAGCGCCGCCGGAGGATCGGATGTCGATCGCAGCATCGGGGGATGGGCCATCATCCCAGCAAAACGCCGCTTGGAGGAATCGTCCACGTCTCCCCTCCAAAGCCTGTAAGCTGACGGCTGCTCTCGCGGCCAAAGCTTACGGTGCTGTGGGCCAGGCCGCCTCTGCCCTGCATACCATGGCTATCCTGCAGGTCCACCAAGCCAAGGCACTCAAACAAATGCACAAGGGTAGTTCTGACCTGGGGTTGATGCAGGAACTGCGCATGGCGAGTGACTTCGCCCTCCGGGCACGATCCCTCGGGAAGGCGATGTCCACGCTTGTGGCCCTTTGGCCACATCTTTGGCTTAACCTCGCTGAGATGAGAGATGTCGACAAAGTGCGCTTTCTTGACACTCCCATCTCGCAGGTTGGCATATTCGGCGACACTGTCGAGGACACTGCCCAGCAGTTCTCGGCAGTGCAGAGACAGACTGAGGCCACCCAGCACATCTTGCCCCGGCGTGATCCTCCAGCTGCCACCGCTCCGCCGTGGGCCGTGCCTCAGCCTGCTCGTAACCAAGGGCGCCTCAGCCCCGTGCTGAGACACCGTCAAGGCCGGTGTCCCAGCTGGCCTCTAAGTCCTCTAAAAAGACGACAAAGCGGCCCTGACACGGGCAACCCGGAGATGTGGGAAGCTGCTCTTTTTCAGGAGATGGCGAGAACAGCGCCACTCCTTCCCCCGGAGGAGGGCCGGGCGGAGAATCCTTTGTTCCGTTTTATTTCTGTTCCGCCGCTGGTCCAACGGCCAGCGGTACCCACATTCTCGAAAAAAGAGCAGTTTCCTTTTCCACCTGGTTATCAGGCTTGTGGGTTGACAGTGAGCGACGCGCTGCCTCCTCACTCTCGCCCACGATGCCCCCTATCGCCAGCAGCCAAGAGATTACGGCTCGGGGACGCATTGCCTCTCCACTCATCTCTGGCCAGTTCCTCCGGGGACACGGGGAGTCCTGCCGTGATGAGCCAGGACACGATGCCTTCTGTGCCATCCAGCACGACTTCCTACCGTTGCACCACCACGGGTGTGTCGATTGTCCCTTTGGTGCCACTCGCACGGAGCTTGGAAGCATGGCTCGCGCTGCCCAACCCGTCCCGCTGGCTCATTCGGACAGTTTGACTCGGCTACGCGATTCAGTTCGCCAGGCGACCTCCCGGGTTCAGCGGCATTCTCGAGACTTCGGTGGCAGCCCGAGATGCCCGTGTCCAGCGCGACGAGATTGCTGTCCTACTGGCGAAGGATGCAATCGAGCCTGTCGTTCGCCAGGCGACCCCCCCAGGTTCAGCAGCATTCTCGATACTTCGGTGGCAGCTCGAGATGCTTGTCAACATTTGCAGCGCTACAAGGTTGTGATGGGGTTCTGGTTGTGGCACTTTCCATGGACCCCCTATGTCGTCACGACATAACTCGTAGTGACCGACAGATAGGGAACATCTCGGTTACGTACGTAACCCTTGTTCCCTGATGGAGGGAACAGAGACGTTATGACCCCATGCCACAACCTCGAACCATCGCTGGTTGCCAGGGACACGTTCTCGGCTCCTCAGCATAAAACCTGAATGAGTGGATGCACCTGTTGCCTATTTATACCCGTATGCACAGGGAGTGGCTCAGGTATGCAAAATCCTCTAGCCAAATTTCATTGCCGTTTTCTCTGAAAGTCTGAGCGGATTGGGGCTCTTAAGTAAACCCCCTATGTCGTCACGACATAACGTCTCCGTTCCCTCCATCAGGGAACGAGGGTTACGTACGTAACCGAGACATTTTACTACAAATAAAACCAAAAAACCATGGTTACTATAATTAAACTATGGCAACCACAAATTAACCATGGTTTTGCTATAGTTTAACCATGATATTTGTGGTAAAACTGTGGTTATACAAATGTAATCAATACTCGAAAAAAACATGGTTACTACACTTTTACTATAATAAAACCATTAATTTTAAGGGTTATGCCAACATTAAGGGAACATTTCATATAATAATTCTGCAGACATTATGGGAACGTTATTTTTGAATGTTCTTTGAACGTTCTGCAACAATAACATTTTAAAACAGTCTAACAGTGTTTTACTGAGGAAGTTTAAATGAGTGACTCGCGAGTCACGAGACAAGGAACAATCATTTGATGAATCGATCATTATCATGAATCAACTAGTTGTTTTTTTAGGAAACATAATGGACTATAAAAGTGTATAAAAATCATTATAATATTCTCAATGTTATTTGATTTTATCACCAGCAAAATCATTGTGAATATATTGTAAATTTATCATTCAGCCCTTGGTCACGTGATGAAGGACAAGCGCGCAAATTATTCCTGTGAGCAGCTGCTCTAACCGCCGCAACATGGATTGAATATTGCATTTTATGTCTTAAATAATTATTTACTGTTGTTTTCTGTCAAAGGACCTCGATGTATCCACATCATAGTGGACACTTGAGATTAACTGTCGAGTTCAAGAGGACGTCACGTTTGAATGGAGCGTGTAAACAGACTTCACTCATCTGGACATCGTGACTCCTGTCAGTAATGCCGAGTTCACACTGCACGATATTAGCCCGATTTTTCACTCGCCGACAGGTTTTGCGAAATCGCCGACAAATGCCCGAAATCGGAGGCAAATCGGTGCTCGTTCACGCGAGTGACAATCACACAGTGTGAATTATCAAAGATGCGATCTGAGGGAATCGCCGACACATCGCCGATGCCCGCAAAATATTTGGCATGCTAAATATCTGGAGCTGTCTGCGATTCACAATCACGCTGTGTGCAATGATTTCTGACTCAAAACTACATCGGCGATGACCTACAGCCAATGAGAGAGCACGATACAGGGCAGAGGGAAGTTCGGGGAGGAGTTATAGACCAGAATATCAGTATTTTAATAGATTTATGAACAATTATATCATACAGAAACCAAGCACAAACATTTGCTTGACCAGCCACAACATCAGCATAGCAGTTACTGCAAAATTATTTACCTCCAGCTCTCTTTGCAGAACACCCAATCCCTGTTCCCTGCATCTCCCTCCTGCATAATCTGTTTTTCTTTTTCTCCTTGTAGCTGGAAATCAGCTCACAGACAATTTGCGGGCTATATATATATATTTGAATAATTACAGTCTTGCTCGAGAACTCCGGTCTGATGCACGCGGGTTCTCGCGTTATTTCCTTATCACTTCTCGCGTGTGTTTTGTTGTGAAACGTAGTTTGCGGACCAGACAGAGCTGTCGGCGATTCTTCCTATTGTGAAGTCATGCAGTGTGAAACCCCCTGTCGCCGATCCATCGTGCAATGTGAACACAGCAGCAACTGAATGCTACCCCAGATAGTCACGCAGTGTGAAAACAACGGCGATCTGACGAGTTTGTAAATCGTGCAGTGTGAACTCGGCATAAGTCTTGTCATCGTTTTGTAAAACACAAAAAGGAGGGTTCACACAGGACATTAGTTTATTTAAACTCTTAAAACAATTTACCTGCGAATATTAACTCGTGAATATAAGTCTGTAGTGAATGTGATGCTAAACAAATGGCGTCTACAACGAAATAAATAACAATAAATGTCTTTCTATTGAGTTGTCCTGCATAAACCATACAACGCGACCACCAGTGTAGTCCGATTCACGAACAAATAGCTCTCATGAGCCGGTTCTTTGTAGTGAATCAAACACTGAGAGCGCTACCAGTGTGATCTGAATTGTGAACGAATGACGGTTCTTTTTTTAGTGAACCAAAACTGATTTACAAACAAATGGCTCAAAAGAGCCGATTCTTTGTAGTGAATCAAACACAAACAGCGCGGCCGATGCCGTTTAAATTAGTTTTATTATTAAAACTAAATATTTAAATATTTATTATTTCATATAGTTTATTATCCTGGCATCAAGTCTGTATGTATATTCAAATTTTTCTCTCTCTTTTATTGTATTTTTGTTTATAATTGTACTGTATTAATGTTTTGATGTGTGTACTGTAAAAAAAAAAAGCAGTTTAAATCACCAACAAACGGCTCAAATGAGCCGGGTTTTTTAATGAATCAGACACAAACAGCGTGACCAGTGTAGTCTGATTCATAAACAAATGACACTTGTGAGCAGGTTCTTTCGACGAATAGTTCGGGAAAAAAACGATTTACTTGTTTGAACTAGTCGAATTCTTCACTGAATCGTTCAGTTTGGTTACTGAATCAACATCTGCCTCACTTAAAGGAACACTCCACTATTTTTGAAAATAGGCTCATTTTCCAACTCCCCTAGAGTTAAACAATTGAGTTTTACCGTTTTCGAATCCATTCAGCAGATCTCCGGGTCTGGCGGTAGCACTTTTAGCTGCAGATATACCTGAAAATAGGCTAACTTCCGTCAACATAACCACCGTGACCACCTGCTTGCACAGGGAGCGTGCTGGGGACTATTTTCAGGCGCTGCGTAATATCATTGCGCCTGCTGCACCCATAGTACGGCAGCAAAGTTCCTTGATTATTACGCCGGAATGAGAGTATAGTTCCTTCCTAGCCATATCGGCCTAGAAAATCGCAACTTACGATGTAACTACAGAAGAGTCAAGTTTTAAATAGGAAAAGTCCTCTTTTGGAAGACCAAACAAAGTAGTTTCGGTTTCACAACGAAGCACAAAGCGTCTTCAGGACATGGCGGCGGCAACAATACTACAGCGAGAATAAAAGTTACGCCTTCTTTCTTTGCGTGAACATTTGGGCGGCATTATGCAAATCTTCCCACATAGTGAGGTAGACATGTGGGGGCGTGTTAGAACGAGCCGTTTTAGGTAGGTGTGGCTGACTCTTAACTTTTATAAAGAATATCTCTTTGGATTTGAGACTTTAGTCTTTGCAACTTTACAGATCTTCTTTATGCACCAAGAGCTTGTAACACTCCAAAGAGAAAGGAAAAATTGAAATCGCATCATATGACCCCTTTAATGAACTACTAGTTGTCATTATTTTTAGTGACGTCCATATTGAAATGAATCAAGTTTTGTGTGAGTATCATTACTGAATGATTATCCATTTGACAACATGTCATTAAAGACACATTTGAGGGGTTTTTGTTATAAATATTGACGAGGCTGAATCCAGCTTCTTATTCGCAGCTTCTTATTGACGCTATCCGAATAAGAAGCTGAATTCAGCCTCGTTAAATATTGCATATCTATCTACATAGTGTTTTGGGTAGGATTGCAACAGCCATTCATAAATATACATATTACTTTGTTGGTAAATAACTATCATTTATTCTTAACTCAAGGCTTATCTAGTAGGATGTACTAGTGTGGAAAATGTTTTTTTTTTTTTTGGGGGTTTAGATGTAGTTGTTGCTTAAGCAGGTCTTTTCTGGTGAATGTTCATCATTACTTTAAGTGTTTTTGGACAAGCGCCGAAAAGTAGCCTAGTCTTTGCACTTGTGTTGAAACACAATCAGTTGGAGTGCTTGGAAATTGCAAGCAAACGGCAGCCGTAACAAGTCTGGACTTCCGTAGGTGTCCATTTAATAATGCACCGTGTTGAAAGATGGGATCCAGGTAGAGTTGAAGCAGTATATTCTGGGCAAGAGCGCACAAGCTAAAATAATGAGACCATAACAAAACACTCCGTCTCTGCTGGCTGGAGAGAAAAGCCCTCGGGCGTCTCTCCAAACACTGGAGATGGTTTTCATGAGGCCTGTTCCGGGACACGAGAATTACAAGGTCGTCTTTTTAGGCGTTTGTTGAAGATCCGCTTGGAATACTTGAACGGCAGAATGTCCTTCTTGTGTTCACCTTTCCTAAGTCTTCAAACGCAGCGGCGTGCAAGCTAGTCGTTACTTCTTCAGCGAGCGGCAGCTGCAAAGGCGTTGGGGCTGCTGCCAGGCTCGTCTCTGAGGACACGGCATTATGACAAGGTTCTCGAGTTTCACATGGCACAGATTCTCCAGGGAGACGCGCCGCTCCCGTGGGAGTCACCTGATACAAACCCCTCTCTAAAGTGCCAGTTTATGTTCCAGAAAAAAGAGGCCTTTACTCAGATGCCTGCGCTTCAGAAGCATAGTTGGGAATTAACTGTTTAGAAGGATGGGTTTATTATCGTGACACTCGCTCTAGGCATGTAAAGGGTTTGTTTTTATTTTCACGGCTCAGTCAAAGAAAGCACGCTATTGTCTATGTAAGAAAAGTTTTTTTTTCCTCTACATAGACGATATTGAGAAATCCCTTCGGAATCTGGAGTTTGCATTTAAAAGGCAATGCAATATTTTACAATACATATTTTTATGAAAAGTTTTGTAGTGGAGTCTGGCTGAACTATCCAGGATAGTTCAGCGCATTAAAAGCAATGCTAACCTGCATTTCTACATGCAAATACTAAAAACTCAGCTAGAGGACTGAGGTCTGTATCATGCTGCATGCTTAAGCAGCACGCAAGCAATGCAAATTTATTGTGTTTCTCGTTTTTACAGGTTGCAGCAAAAGCGTGTTTTTTTGACTCACATTTTGTGTAAATTTAATTATCATTTGTATGTAAATGCAAATTCTGTTCAATAATTCTCAAAGACCCACTCCTGATTTTTAACCATTTTTAAAATTTGTGGTTTTGATTAAATGAAAAACTCCATGTTTTAGTCCAGAAATCACTTAATGTTCTGTAATCTTTGTTTCTGTTCCACTGTGCTGCTTTTCCATTGTTTTTCTATGTAAACACTGCATCCGCGTCTTGCATATTTTGCATCGTCTCACAATTTAAAAGCAGTTCAACTTTTTTAAAAAATGCATCTCTCTCTATACCTTGTGTTTTTGTTCATTCCACTGCCCTGCGTCTTTTGCGTTTTTAAATGCAAAATGCTTTTTGTGTGAATCACACATTTACGAAGCAGTAGGTATTGGTTTATATGAATCCAATCTGATTTCAGATTCTGAAAGTTCTCTTTACAGGAACTCTAACTCATGTGTTAAAGGTGATTTTGATTCAGATTGATAAAACAAGTCAGATTCAAGCGTTTACATGCTTGATTTTTCCTGTTGGATCGGATTATTTCCAGTCTACACTAACCTTTCCAATTGAAATTTAATTTGGATCAAGCTCAGTCAGATCGATTGAAGTGTTTACATGAAGCCTATTCAGTCCAATTGAGCCAGGGTACATTATAACAGATTTTTTATTGTCTTTTCAATGACTTTTTCCTTATTTTGTTAGAAAGT
Organism: Sinocyclocheilus anshuiensis; assembly: GCF_001515605.1. NCBI lineage: Eukaryota > Metazoa > Chordata > Actinopteri > Cypriniformes > Cyprinidae > Sinocyclocheilus > Sinocyclocheilus anshuiensis. The sequence goes on along the minus strand of NW_015555743.1, from coordinate 246,751 downwards.
GTTTTTAGCCTTATAAAATCACTATATATTATTGTACAGTGATTTTATCATGCCATAAGATGTGCTATATGCCATAGTACTGATTGATGTATCATGATACTTTCTGTGGTCACAGACTCATCACATCAACAACTAACCAAACCAGACACGGTGAAACCGAAAGCGTGCAATCAGGTTTGTGGCTGTTGTGGTTGGCACAGTTTGCTGTAAACATACGGAGACTCTGGCTCTGATCCAAAACCTAGTGAGATGCCTAAATAGTCATATTAGCATCTTAAAGCATCATAAATTATAATTTTATATTATACTTGTTTTAAGACATAAAAAGTAGGTTACACTGCAAAAAATGCTTTTCTTACGTTAGATTTTTGTCTTGTTTTCAGCCAAAATATCTAAACATTCTTAAACCAAGGATTTTCTAGACAAGTAAAAATTATTGTCTTGTTTTCAGAAAAAACATGTTAAAATTAAGTGAGTTTTTGCTTGAAACAAAATAATCTTGTTTTCTGTTTGAAATAAGATTATTTTGCTTACCCCATTATTTTGCTTGTTCTAAGCAAAAACTCACTTAATTTTGACTTGTTTTTTTTTTTCTTTCCTGAAAATCCTTCTTGATTTAAGATATTTTGGCTGAAAACAAGACAAAAAATCTAAGTAAGAAAAGCATTTTTTGCAGTTTAGATGCTTATTGCATGCAAAGATGTTTGAAATTTGGATATGACTAATATTATTTCTTCCATACAAAGATATTGCATGTATGCACTGCAACGGGGGGGGGGATCCATCCAAATGGCAGATAAAGCAAAAGGATGGTTGATTGTAGATATAATTAATTCTTCACTGAGAAGAATCATTTATCAGTGTAGCTAAACATTGACTATTTTGCTTAGTTTTAAAGTTTAAGATAGGCAATCAAGAGCATATTTTGAAAGTAAAAAGCAATGTGAAACTGTTGATGATTTCATGACATTTCATTTCAGTTAATACACTGCAAAAAAAGATTTTCTTACTCAGTATTTTGTCATGTTTTCCAGTACAAATATATAAACATTCTTAAATCAAGTTGCGTTCATATGAAAAGCAAAATGACTTAAGATATTAAGTCTTGTTTTCTGACAAATGAACCAAAATTTTGCTTAAAACAAGAAAAATATCTGTCAAAGGGGGCAGAAAATCAACTTAATTCAAAGGGAAAACAAGATTATTTTTCTGACTCCATTGGCAGATATTTTGTCTTGTCTTGAGCAAAAACTTACTTCATTTTGATGCTTTTTGTTTCTTTCAGAAAACAAGTCCTAGTATCTTTTGTTATGTTGCTTCTCCAGTAAATATATCTAGATTTAAGAATATTTAGATACTTGTACTGAAGACAAAAATGAGTAAGAAAATCATTTTTTTGAGGTGTATTTCTTGAACATGTACATTATTCCACAGATGTGGATGAGACACTATATTAAACTAGTCTTGACAGTGTTTCTAGAGTCTACAGATTTACAGCTAAAGAAATAGTTTTTTGTGATATTTTAAATGTGAATTGAATGTGATGAAGAAAAAAGGCACTGTGAAATAATACAAAGACCATGCATAACTCGTCTTTCTATTGTATTGTCCTTGCTGGTTGCACAAAACGCAAACATACAGCACGACCAGTGAATCACAAACAAATGACTCTCATGAACTGGTTCTTGTGAAACGTTTTCATGGGTCTTAAAGGAACCGTAATGGTTAAATTCCTGATGATTGTCATCCTTACTCACATCCTCCTCCTGTTTCTTCTCTCTCTGTTTTTTCCCTCCAGTTATTTCATCATGTTTTTATCAGCAGTTCAGGGCAGCAGTATAATGAGCACTTGTCTCTCGTTGCTGCCTCTGAAATCCCCAGTAAAATCAGTCATCCATCCGTCAACACACTGTACAAAACCTCCCATTAGCAACACAAAATATTTATGCTCTTACAAGTTAATCCAGAGTTTGTATAATCTCATAATAACTGTATCTGAAGACTGTCCCAGTCATTTGTGTGATTTGCACGTATGCACTGCTTTCAAGGAGTGCTTTGCATGTTCTGGGAAGCCGTTTAATCCTCGCTTCGGCAAGCCTCGTAGGACGCTTTCATGCTTTTAGTGCATCTTTAGTCGTTCTGACTTCAGTTTTCAGCTTGCTTAGTTGATGTGAATGCAATCTGGGGTCAGCGGTTTGTGATGCTTGTTCAAAAATGCATTGCATTATCTTGCATAATCATGCACAGTGAAATAATCTTTTTTATTTAAATTGCATATAGAAAAATGTCATATTCACATTTACATTTAGTCATTTAGCAGACGTTTTATCCAAAGCGACTTGCAAATGAGGACAATAGAAGCAATCAAAATCAACAAAAGAGCAATGATATACAAGTGCTATAACAAGTCTCAAATCTTTTTTTTAAATTATATATATAATTTATTATATAATAAATAAAAAGAAAACGGATAGAATAGAAAAAGAATAGAGCAAGCTAGTGTTAGAGGCATTTTTTGCTTTTGTTAATTGTATAATAAATAAAAAGAAAACAAATAGATAGAATACAAAAAGGTTAGAGAAGCAATTATTAGTTTTGTTTTTAAGAAAACAAGCAGTTAGTAAATGAATAGAGTGCAAGTCTAAAAAGGGCAAGTTTTTTTTAATTTAAAGAATAGAATTGGAATAGAGAGTGGTATAGAGTTAGATAGACATCATATGACGTCTTTTCTTTAACATTTCATTTGATATTTATCTTATTTTCCTGAAACACGCAAAACAAATACATATCACAGCCAGTGTAGTTCGATTTACGAACGATTGACTCTAATGAACCAGTTCTTTGTAATGCATCTTTTAAATACATGCATCTTTTTAATTAATCTATTTTTAATGCATCTTTTTAATACTTCATGACCATTAAAAAAGTGTGTTCTGTATATACTGCATGCTACTCTTTTCACATACTGTTTTTTCACCTACTATATAGTAGGGAAGTATGCGATCAGCCTAAAATGACTCACTCATACACTGAATCAGTCAGAGTCGTTACTGAATTAACATGTGACTCACTCACTGAATCACAAGTCAATAGATTAGTCAAATATACAGTTATACAGTATGCAATCAACATGATTATTGACTGGTGCTTCATATTAAATATACACTATTATTTGATGCTTTCTCAAAAATACTGAAATAATTAAGTTAAAAAACTCTAATAGTTAAGTTCAATAATTCATTATGATTCATGAGTCATTTCTAGTACTAGCATGCAAGTACTAATAGTATGATGCAAACAACAAAAATTACAGAGAGAGTTTTGGACCAAACAGTTGAACTCTCAGCCTTTGTTTTATTCTACTTCCTCTGTTATTTTAAGCTGACAAGGTGGAAAGTGAAGCTTTAGCTCAAGAGGCTGATCAGAAATCAGGACGGCGCTGCGAGTGGAGCGGTGCAGTCGCCACATTAATAATGAATGTCTTACAGCGCTAGGCCTCAATGAGACCAATTTAATTTTTCTGTGCTAATTATCTTGGAGTCTCTCCTCAAGCTTGATAAAATGCAGTACGCACATTTTCACCTTGAAGATGTGAGGGTTTGCTGTGACGTCTTTGAAGTTTTCATCCAGAAAAAAAAAGAAAAACACAAAGGTGTTTTCAGAATTGCACATTGCATGCCTGATTACAAGCTTTAATTCCCAGAGAATCTGAAGGTATCCCTGATGTCAACCCCTGGCTAAAGCAGAATAGAGCGAGCCGATGAATTATTAAAGCAGAAATTGATCTGTACTGATGCACATTTCTCAGACAGAAACTTTCTAATCTGACTTCGAGAGAGGTTATTTGCTTGTACTGTATGGGTATAATCGAAAAAAGAAAGTTGATCCACTTTTTACAATACATTTAGATGATTTGTGATTGTGAAAGACTCAAATTACTGTCAATGTTTAATGTTTCAGAGGCAATTTGCATATTTTCCATGTACTGTCTCCAGTTTGATTAATTCCTTGTAGTGTAAATTGTGATTTTCCAGGGACTTTTTAATATGATACTGTATATTAAACATCAAGTATGTCATGTAAACTCATATCATGATTACAGAAAATAGTCCGCATGACTAGTGCACTAAATCCCAGTGTGCAATTATGGATGTTTACATGCAGCAATCTTTGGGTGTGTGGACATTTTTGGAAGAGAAATGACGTGTGGTTTGTTGTCTGGAGATCTGTGGTGGATCGCATGAACATGAAGTATGCAGACATGCATATTAAGTATGCAGGTGGCTTGCAAATGTTGGAATTCCTGGGCTTTTTTAACCAAAGAGATACATGGAAAGCCAACCGCAACACATCACGCTCGCTCAAATGCTGCTGAACTACTAATTAGTTTAGCTAAATGCAGTTCAGGAACGCTGCCTAAATAAAGAGCGTGACTCTGTCCGCCTGCATTTTTTAAAGGAGTTTGTGTCTGTAAATGCAAGTGTTTTGCATGCTTTTTGCATAGATGATCATTGCATGGGCACATAATTTTGATTTAGAGAAGACAATGACTGTCTTCTTGAAGTAAAATCAACCATTTTCTCTCCATTTCAGACGACTGCAGGGATTTTTTCTGGTGCAGACGGCTTCAGTCCGGTTTTCTTCAGCATGCATAGCCTTGAGGCATGTACGAATACGCCAGTCTAGATCTGTCTCCATAAACCACATCTCATAAGCCACTGACAGTGAAAGGCAGCTAATTACTTTTCTGTCACTCTGCCGCTCACTTTTAGGCAGCCAAGGACGTTTTTCTGAAAGCATAAGAATGAGGTGAGGCTTTGCTTCAGTGGGGTTTGGGTGTAAGAACATGTCATTCTGTTCATTTCACTGTTGCAAAACCACAGAATATGTGCGGCGAGTCGCCAAGGACCGTGTCCAGAATAAATGCTTTGCTGAATAGTCTTGTCTTCATGTTGCGTGTGGTCTCAGACGCTTTTAAAAGCAGTTCGAGGTGGTCTTGGCTTTCTGTTAAGGCACCTTTGAGAGATCACATTTCCCTAAATATTTTATAATATTCCCTTTTTGCCGAGCATTCTCTGGGTATTTCCTAATAATTTGATGCGTTTAACTGTGTAAGCATGTTCGTCTGTGTTTTTTAGCTTGTGTTACTCCACTCATGGTCGTTGCATTCAGATTTGGACGCAAACTCTTGAAGGTCATATTAAGGAGGAGTGAGACAAGATACTATGATTATTAACCTCGTAAAGCCTGACATATCAAATAATAGTCTTGTTTTTAAAATGGAACCTATAGACAAAATGTTATATGCATTAAAAAACGTTTGCAAATGTGTTTTATGTTGAGAATCGTTTTTTTGATTATTCAGAGACTCAAACTGAGCAAAAATATGCAATTTGCTGCAGTTGCTGATATTTATATAATGAAATTCTGATGCTTGTGCTGTAAATCTATGAGATCTTTATAACAGTAGAGCAGATACTGACATAAAATCATCTAAATATCAGTCTTAACTCTATATCTGCAGTAATCTGTCTCAGTAAGATGAGATCTCTGACGTTTACTTGATAAAAACCAGTCAAGATTTGACAGCAGAAACACACGTGAAGCACCTAAAAGAGGTGCCAGTTATTCTGACGTTTACTTGATAAAAATCAGTCAAGATTTGACAGCAGAAACACACGTGAAGCACCTAAAAGAGGTGCTTTTTTTTTAAACACTAAAATAGCTTTTACTGGATAAAAAAATCAATCAGATGACAAAAGGAATAGATTGTGTGTTTAACAGCACGTTTCGAACATTTAAAGGCCTTTCATCAAATATGATACAGTAGGCTTTAATAGGGTTAAACGTCAGAAGGAAAGTTTTTGAAATGCCTGTGGAGAAAATGCATCCAGATCTGAGGCTGCTGATAACGAGGGCGTAACAAACCTTAATGCACGGGGAAGATGTGTTATTAAACGAGAAGACGACACCCATCAGTCGTGTGACAGTTCTGGTTCATTCTGTCAGCAGAGATCCGTATCTGAGCCCAGAGGTTAAGCTGTCAACACCACTCTCTCTTTCCTCTGTGTGTGTGTGTGTGAGAGAGTGAGTGTGTGTGTGTGTGTGTGTGTGTGTGTGTGTGTGTGTGTGTGTGCATGTAAGTAAAGGAGAGAAACCTGCCCGGCGAGATCAGGCTCCTCCGTGTCTCACGCTCTTCTCAGGGAATTCTAGTGAGCTCCGATTGTTATCAGATCCGGTCGGTGAGCCAGGATTCCCTTTCGCTGCCAGAGCAAAGAGAGAAGGGCGAGCCAAGATGCCGACAGATCGCTTCCTTTCTATCTGTCCCGCTGTTTGATCCGCAGGAAGCACGGCAGCATTTTTCCGTCCTGTCGCTGAGGTTTATAACATGTTGAGAGTTGCAGACCCACGGCGGGACGCCATTAAGCACTCGTTCCGGTGTTATTTGCACGACAAAAGGCTGCTTTTTTTTTTGCTTGGTGAGGTACAAAGCAGCCCTGTTGGACTAATGGATCAGGGTTGTCAAAAACGGCATGTAGTGAAGAAGGGAAAGCATTCCTTTCAAGTGCACTTAGACCAACAGCTGTGATTTGGAAGCATTCCGAGAGAGTCGTTCACTTCCAGGGGAGTCAGATTAATAGAACACATTTGAATCAGTGAATCATTTGTTTTGTTTGATTCCATTTGTCTACATTTATCAATGCCTATTGTACTTGACACTGATCACAAATCCAGTTTCTTAATTACAATGTAGGTAAAATGACCAGACATCCCAGTTTACCAGGACAGTACCAGTTACACAAGATTTGTTCCGGTGCACCAAATGATTCACTAAAACTCATAAATATGTCCTGGATTCAGCTGTTAGGATCACTGATGCCAAATTAAGTTCTCACTCTCCTTCTAGCTGTTGTACAGAGAGCCATTTGTGCCATTGATCTTTGATTTCCTGATACACTGCTGTTCGTTTTTTACCAAGGCTGCAGTTATGTATCAAATATACAGTAAAAATTGTGAAATATTATTACAATTTAAAATAGCTTTTTTCTATGTGAATATATTGTAAAATGTAATTTATTCCTGTGATCAAAGCTGAATTTCCAGCATCATTACTCCAGTCTTCAGTGTCACATGATCTTCAGAAATCATTCTAATATGCTGATTTGCTGCTCAAGAAACATTTCTGATTATTATCAATGTTGAAAACAGTTGTGCTGCACAATATTTCGGTGGAAACCGTGATACATTTTATTTTTCAAGATTCTTTGATGAATAGAAAGTTCAGAAGAACAGCATTTATTTGAAATAGAAATCTTATATAACATTATAAATGTCTTTACTGTCACTTCTGATCAATTTAATGCGTTCTTGATGAATAAAAGCATTCATTTCTTCTCAACCATTTGCTGATTCGTTTTAGTGAATCAGTTTGTTTAGTTGGTGCAACACATTCAGTTCCATTTTAAGGAAAGACAACTAACAGACATTCCCTGAATCTGTTTTGTTGTTGTAGTGTAAATTAATCTTTTCAGATATTTTGTTATCACACTAATTGAAATTCAAAAGATTAATTCAAAAACAGAAATAAAGTGCTTAAAAATAAATTATACTCTGTGTAATCTGATAAAATAAATAATGACAGCAGAAGAAGGAATATTGCTTGACTAATTATCTGGTCTTTTTAACTGCTCATGGGAATAGTGATTAATTCAGCTTTTAAGATTTTATCAACTTTTGCTTAGTAATTAAAACTATTTTAGGGCATTTTTAGGCTCATCTTAGACTTGAGGTGTTCAGCACAGAAAGTCAATATTTATAACTCTACCCTAAATGAAGTAGGTCACGCTGAATATGAAATATGAGATGAGTTTTGACTGGAGTTGTGTGGTCTGAGTGTTGGGGGTTTGAGCAGTGCTAATCAAGGCTAATTAAGCGATCACCTCACCTCAATTATTCATAGCTTGCTCTAAAACCATCGCATGTGTGCTGAGCCGATTTGGGAGACTCTGCCATGAAAGATTGCATTCTTTCACAAAACAAAGGAATGAGAATAATCAGAGCGCCAGGAATTCCAGCTGTGCTTTGAATCAGAGGATTATAGAGGTGTTTATCCTTCTGTGCATTCATATCCACTGCAGACAGTTTCATGGCAGTTTTTTCAGTTTTCATATTTGTTTATTTAAAGTATTTTGAGTTTCTGAGATCTGAAATTTCACACAAAATAATTTTGACATGTCTTACTTTAAGGCATTTACAGTGTAAGTCTATGGGACCATGCAGACAAACATTAAAATACAGACTGTTTAAAGAGGACAGGCCCAAGACATGAACATTATGTGACAGTAGTGTGATAGAATCACTATGGAAGCCCATTTCCACCACTGAATAAAAATAAATAAATAAGAAAAAGGTAACTAAGAAAACTTTTTTTCTCACAATTGTGAGTTTACATCTTTTTTTCTCAGATTTGCGGGATATAAACTCGCAATTGCAAGTTATAAAGTCAGAATTGTGAGATACTCGCAAGCAGTGTTGGGGAAAGTTACTTTTAAAAGTAATGCATTACAATATTGCGTTACTCCATAAAAAAGTAACTAATTACGTTACTTAGTTACTTTTTATGGAAAGTAATGCGTTACGTTACTTTTGCGTTACTTTTAAAATCTGGACAGGGCTTGCTTGTTTTTAAAATAAAAAAGTTATATTTTTGGTAAATATAAAAGCCTTTTCACACCAAAAGTGAAATGAATAAGCCTCAGGCTGAAGGGAAAGTAAATTTACGTCCGTACAGTAGAATGCAGAAGAAGACATTTCAACACACTTCAGCAATAAAAAAAAAAGTACGTAACTCGCGTTACTTGTAATGCGTTACCCCCAACACTGCTCGCAAGATACTAAGTCATAATTGCGAGAAAAAAATCTTGCAAAACAAACTTTATTTCTCACAATTCAGATTTTTTTCTCGCAATTTCGAGTTTATTCAACAATTCTGAGAAAAAAGTCAACTCGCAATGGTGAGCAAAAAAGTCAGAATCGTTAGATAAAACGCCGCAGTTATTTTTTTTTAATTAGGTGACTGAAACAGTAAAAAAAAGTCTGTATTGAAAGTTTATATCTCGTAATTCTGACTTAACATGCAATTGTGAGCTATAAAGTCCAATTCTGAGGAAAAAAGACTATTAATAAAATATTCTTACAATTGCAAGTTTCATTTAAAAAATATATTTTGCCCACCATATATTTCTCACAAAAATGACATTAGTAACTCATAACCAGATATTCATCCACCAAGACAAGTAGTTTTACATTGAAAAAGGATAAACTGGACAGAAGGTTTTATGCAAGATTCACATTTCTGCTTTTAAAACCTTTTCTGGATCACTGCCTATACTGAAAAAAACTGGTGTAGAAACAGTTTTCACTCAGAAATTTCTAGTAAATTTCACAATCGCAAAGAAATAGCAAGTAACGCATTGAACTAAATGTGAAATTTTGAAGTAGAAAGACTGAAATTGTATTTTTTTGTTGTAAAACACTTCAATAAAAATAAAAAAAATTTTTACAGTGTAATATACTTTTTTGTTTAAAATTTTTGCTTTTAAAAACAACAACAATAGAGCTACAAATGTAATTATTTTCTATGGTAATCAACATTATGAACATGGAAAATTTCCTGAAGGAATATCTTGAGCTGTAATTCATGGCAGATTGTGCCTAAACGACATTAACCCTCAATGTTTTTACTAGGGCTGTCAGTTTAACGCGTTAAATTAATTAATTAGTTATGAAAAAATAACGCGATTAAAATATTTTAACGCAGTTAACGCACTGGCCCCGCCCCCAGACCTGTCTGTCATCTTACATTTCATACAGTTGACTGTAGACAAATATGATGCAGGACAACAACTCCATAAACGCAATCATGCCCCAAAATTCAAGATATTGGGGCAAAAATGCTCCTGTATGAGTTTTTGTCTCATATTTATATCACATAAGCGATATCACACGAGCAGCGAGAGCAATAGCCTATCAGGCGAGTGCTGTTAGTCCCGAGTGCGAATGTGATTTTATACAACAGTACAGTAAATAAGAAGTTAATATTGTGTTATATTTTAAACAAAATATTGTCTGTTTTTGCTCAGTTTTGCCAACAAAAATATTACCTATAAAGCCACAGCACAGCAGAACTGTTGTGCGTCTCCGAGCAACACAGCGGTGTTTAGTTTCTGAATGAATCCGCGTTTTGAACGAATCGTGTGAATCAATGATTCAAAGACCCATTCATAAAGAGAGAGAGAGTCGTTTACTGAATTCCTGAATGAATTAGCCATTCGATTGTATGAATGACTCATAAGTACATTTACCGCCACCTGCTGGCATTTTTAGTTTCTCATTTAGAGTATTATTTCATTTTTTTTTTTAAAAAAGGGAAAAAATAAAAAAAGGAATAGTTCACCCAAAATTTTTTTAATTTTGTCATAATTTACTCAGACCTGAATGACTTAGGCTACTTTCTTTTGTGGAACATAAAAGAGGGTATTTTGAAGACTGTTGGTAATAAAGCTGTTTTGGTTACCAATGACTTTTATTGCATGAACGAAAAAAAACCTGACATGTTTCTCACATTATCTTATTTTATGTTTCATAGTTTATGTTAGCCTAAACGTTTATGTTTAATAAACGTTTTAATACATTTTACGTTGAATCAAATGAAATATTTCTTTCTAAAGCTACTATTTATAATGTCTACTTAATACGTTCTGATTTAACACAAAAATAGCATTAAATAATCTTTTGGGGGTATTTTCACAGCCAAATGTAATTTGCGATTAATTAGATTAATTAATCGACACATTGTGTAATTAATTAGATTAAACATTTTAATCGACTGACAGCCCTAGTTTTTACCCTTGTATTGAAAACGATCAAATGTTCACATTTTATTTACAGGTCTGTATTTGTATGTGGCCTATCATTTGTGTCCTATTATCCGTACAAACCTGAAAGCTGATAAAAGTCCTGAGTAAGCCATTGCATTGTACAATCAATATTGACGTGATTGCTAACAGATGTGCGGTTACGTCTCAGGTTTTCTGTGGAGCGCTGGCTCTGATAAAGCGAGAGAAACCAGCTCTGAATGCATGTGTAGAAACACGCTCCATATCTCCTGGATTCGCTGTGATCTGGCGCAGCATCTGTTGCTTTAGCTGCACGTTGAAATTAATTCTGCAGTGCAACGGTTTCTCTTCTTCATCCTTCAGCTTTTCTCCTCAGTGTTTTTTAGGCCCGAGAACACAGCATGCCAACTTAAACACGGTTACATGACCATGTCTGAATAGGAAGGAAATGTCAAATAAAAGACGGTTTCATTTAGCAATTATGTTCACATGACTGTTCTACATTAACAGTGATTCATTTGGTTGAGCGAAGCACTATTTTCTTGTATTCTAAACAATGTTTGACTAACAATTAACATTATTGTGCTCTAGATACGTGGGTCACCCACACAAATATAGAATGTATATTTAGTAATATTATTGATTTAACTGCGTTTACACTATTAGATGAGCTGAATAATGAAGCTATTGTCTTCTGTAGAGCTACTTCAAAATAGCTGAATTCATAATTGATGAGTTTTGCAACATTGAGATTGTTATTGAAATAAATTGAAATACAATTTTGTGCTGAATAATGCCACTATTGTCTAAAGTAGAGCTGCTTTACAGCTGAAATTGAAGTTGGTTTTATATTATATAATGAATTTTACACTGTTAATGTACAACATTATATTTCCTGTTTATTATTGTGAAGCTGCTTTGAAACAAACTGTATTGCATAAAGACTTCAGAATATAGTGCACACACTGCAAAATAATGATTTTTTTACTCAGTATTTTTGTCTTGTTTTCCAGTACAAATATCTAAACATTCTTAAATCAAGATACATTTACTTAAGAAGCAAAATTACTCAAGATATAAAGTCTTCAGATAAAAGATATATATATATATATCTGCAAGTGGGGTGAGAAAAATAAACTTGTTTTCTCTTTGAATTGTGTTTATTTTTCAGATATTTTTTCTTATATGAAGCATAAACTCTGATACAATTTTCTGTAATTTTGCTTGGTTTAAGAATGTTTAGATATTTTTACTGGAAAACAAGTAAATATACTTATACACCGCACACACACATATGTAAACACTAACACTAACTTTTATTTTGGATGCGATTGATCGTGATTAATCGTTAGACAGCCCTAGAGAATATATTTGAAAAATCTAAATATATATTTTAAAAATATATTTTGCCCACCATATATTTCAATCCAAGAAAATATGTTTACATATGTCACATTTCAATTAAAAAACTTTATTTGTTGTCTGTAACGTGTGAACATATAACACATTTGAATAAAAATAAATAATGAATGAAGCCCAAATGTAAGCTGTACATTTTGAAATTTCTTTTTGTTTATGAAGGTTGAAACTAAATATATTTAAAATTTCAAGAACGTATTTCATTGAGCCTCGCTGTTTACAACATACATTTTGCATATATTTAAAAATATTTCTTTGCCATATTGGTTCTTCTGGCACAAACATATTTTATTAGCATAATAACTCACGACTTACTGGGGGAAAAAAAAGATGTGTTTTCAAATGCATCTGGATTAGGGTTGCAAAAATGTGGAACATTTCCAGTAAATTTCGGAAACATTCTAGAAATTTTGGAAACTTTCCAGGATTTTTTGGAATATTCCAGGGATTTTTGGAAAGTTTTCGGAAATTTTCCACCACTTTGCAACCCTAATCTGGATTAGTATAGGCATAGCCTTAGATGTATTAAAAAGCTCAAACGTTCTGCCTAACATCTCTTTTGTGTTCCACAGAAGGTCAAACAGGTTTTAAACGACATTAAGATGATAATTTTTTGGCTGAACTGTCCCTTTAACTGTGCATCAGGAGAAATAAAAAGGTTTTTATGTTCATCTTGATTAATATTTGCTGGTTATTCTAATGCATTTTCTCGTTCTGCGTCTCTATGTCGCTCTTTGTTTTTCTCGTCTTCTCTCTAACCATGTTTGAAAGGTTAACTCAGTCACAGAGCTGCTCTGAATGGAGATCATCATGTGGTGCACACGAGGTTCAATGTGTGGATGTTTTTAGCTTCACTGGAGGTTCAAAGGTTCAACTTGCTCATAAAAGCAAGCACAAAGACCTTTTATGTCTAATACTCTGAAACATGAATGTTACTGTGATCCAGCGTTTTGACAGTATATTGCTGATGTAAAATTAAGCAACATTGTGATGATTTTAATGCACTTTTAAGTTCAGAAGCCAACTTAACAAAAACAGAGTTAAAGATGCATTTCATTGATCTGGTCAAAAGTTCAGTGTTGCATCAGTGAATATAAAGGGTTCGTTCTGACGTGAGGGAATGCAGTCTGGTAACAGTGTCTGTAATGCAAAGGGCTGGAAATAGTACCAGGATTGTGATGCTTGTCATCTGAGAGGTTTGTGTTAATCTTTCTGACCTCGAACCAGCAGAGAAGGTGAAGAGATCTGATCAGAAATGAGCTGAAGGACAGACTTCACCTTCCTGAGGGTAAAGTGTCAGTCAGAATGTACTTATCGAATGACTTTAAGCACAAGTTCAGCAGAAAATGAGCATTCTGTCTTCATTTAATCACTCTCATGTCATTTCAAACATGTATGACTTTCTTTCATCTGTGAAACAAACACGAAAACAACATTTTTGACCTGCTATATTCTGTACAACTGTGATTTATAATGTCGGAAAATCAGTTAAAAGCACCATACATTATATTTTCAAGCCATGAGCAGACCCAGGTATCAATATTAATTGATAACTTTGCAAACTCTCAACATTGCAAAAATAAGTGTCTTTGTCTGTTTCCAGTACAAATATCTAAACATTCTTAAAACAACTTGACATGCAAAATGAAATAAGAAATTAAGTGTTGTTGTCTGAGAAATGCATCAAAATTAAGTGAGTTTTTGCTTAAAACAAGAAAAGTATATGCCAGTGGGGTAAGAAAAATAGTCTTATTTTCACTCAGATAGTTGTTCTTATTTTAAGCTATAAAAACTGGGTTTCTGCAGGTCTTAAAATTGTCCTAAAAAGCTTTAATTCTCCTTTAGACAACTCAAGACCTTAAAAAGTCTTAAATTGGAGCAGAACGTTTTCTTAAAATCATAAAATCATGGCATAAAATAGCCCAGCCCCCCATCACCCCACTGCGCAGAGCGCAAGCCCGAGTCCACCGATGACGGAGAAGGGCTCGTGTCCCCGAGTCAACACAGAGAGGGCTTCCGTTCCCAAGTTCGGCCCAGGGAGGGCTTCTGCTCCTGTTTACAGCCCTGAGAGCCCGGAGGCTCAGAAATGCCCACCCTCCCTCCTGCTCCTGCCTCCTCCACTGCTGTCATCTGGCAGCCCCTCTGCTCACCCTCAGCCCCCCATCTATTCGGTGCGAGCTCCTGGTGTCTGCCAGTCTCCATCGTCGGCGTGGCTGGAGAATCCCTTGCCTCCGCCTCCAGCCTCTGAGTCCCAGACTTCGTCTCGGCCCGTCGACCCAGCGGCTCCACCATGGCTCCTAGCTCCCTCCTCTCCGCCGTGGCCTGGAAGTCCACTGGCTCTTAAGTGAGTTTTTGCTTAAAACAAGAAAAGTATATGCCAGTGGGGTAAGAAAAATAGTCTTATTTTCACTCAGATAGTTGTTCTTATTTTAAGCTATAAAAACTGGGTTTCTGCAGGTCTTAAAATTGTCCTAAAAAGCTTTAATTCTCCTTTAGACAACTCAAGACCTTAAAAAGTCTTAAATTGGAGCAGAACGTTTTCTTAAAATCATAAAATCATGGCATAAAATAGCCCAGCCCCCCATCACCCCACTGCGCAGAGCGCAAGCCCGAGTCCACCGATGACGGAGAGCCCGAGCCCGCCGCAACCAACGAGACATCGCAGCATGGAGCGACAGAGCTGAGGATCGCCGCGGAGCTGCTAGTGACGTCAGACCAGGTGCAAGAGCCGGCAACAACACCTGCCACGAGGGAAAGAGCCGTGGACAGCGAGAGTACGGAGAGGCCACTGCACCATGGCTGAGGGTGAGCTTATTGTGTATCTGGGACTGCTGGACTTAGAAGGGAACCTAATAGACTGGGAGGGAGATATATATGCGAACATGCCCATCCTCCTCCCACCTTCCCTCTGGCTCTGTCAAGCTCCTCCTTCCCTTTGGCTCCTCCTCGGTCCGCTGTCGCTCCGGCTCTACCGCAGCCTTCCGAATCCCCGCCTCCGCATCGGTCGCCTGAGTCATCTGTTCCACCTCGGCACTCCGGATCCTCCCCGTCACCCTGGCTCATCGGCTCTCCGTCTCCACCTCGGGCTCCTCCTCCACATGCTCCACCGCCGTCGGTCGGCCCCCTGGAGTAGTCAACCTTTCCTCCACCATGGCTCCTCCCTCCGTTGGCTCCACCGTGGGTCGCCTTCATGGCTGTGGCCTGGATCCCGCCTGCTCCAAGTCTCTCCTGTCTCCTCCCTGGCCCCTCCCCCCATCTGGTCCGCCCTGGCTCCTCCCTCCGTCGTCTCCGCCCTGGACTATGTTTGTTGTCCTCCTCCCGGGTGTCCGTCCTCCACCCGAACCTCCTCCTGATTTCCCCTCCCTCCGTCCCTCCCTTTTGTTGTTCCTGCAGCACGAGGACGCGCCTTCCAGGAGAGGGCAATATGTCAGGACCTGTTTTGTTCTGTTTTCTCCCATGTGCTCCCCGTATAAAATAAATGTTTGTTTGTTTTTCTTAAAAATGTTTTAGCTTTTTGGTGATGTATTACAATTATTGTCAGGAAAATGGACCTGTTTTGTTGTGTTTTCTCCCATGTGCTCCCCGTGACCCAGTTTTTCCCCTCTCGTTGATTTGTCATTTGATTCACCTGTGTCTTGTAATCACCCCTTGTTAAGCCCTGTATTTTAGTGTTGTCTACTCCATGTTTCCTTGTCCAGTGTTGTTCGTCTCCTGATGTGCTGCGTGTGTGTACCTGCCTGCCCTGTGTTACCCCTGTTTGGATTATGAAAGACTGTTATTCGTGACTCTTCTTCGTCTCTGCGTTCCTCGCTCCTACACAGTAGACAACCGTGACATTGATATGGTAACTAGTAAATACTGTAAATTTTGTTATGCTAGCATGTGTGGAAATATTTAAACCACGTGTGTTACAGCTAACCCTGCGTTACTTTGTGCCCCGCGCTCCCCTATATTTCAGCTCAGAAACGTTCCTGTGTTTCTGTGACTGAAGTTTTCATTGCACGTTCATTCATCAGCTGCAGTGGATGTGTGTGATGTGGTGCGGCTCTCGAACAGTGAGCAGACCCTCGCTTTGATCTGTAGTGTTGATGTGAACCATGGGATCAAGTCGCTAGTTATCAAAGACGTCCAAACCACACCAGAAACAGCATCATTAGCACAACCGAAACAATGGATGGCAGTGCATGTGGAAAAGTTAGCCTGCTTTCACAATTGATTCCATTGCCGATCTGAATCTGGATTCAATCCCACTCTCTTTTCTTGTTTCCACAGGTCTCTTTTCACTTTTAGGTCTGATTGGCTTTGTTTGCATCATCAGCGTAAGTAAGAAATGTTTTGATTTTCTACCAAAAGTTTCCATGCACAGAAATGCACTGGTGTTTATTGCTGTTTAAAAACTACAATAGTCGTTTGATTGATCAATTTCACATATTTGTGGTAGTTCTTAAATATATAAATATAATATTTGTTAGAAAACAGTGGCTTCAGGTTTGAGATCTGACTGTACATAATTTATATTTAATTTTTTCTTTTTGTTTAAAGCATAAACCTAACAAATAATACTTTTTAATAAATATTTTAATACATATTTAATAAATAAGATGTAATATCTTGTGTCATTTCACTTTCTAAGAAAAGGTTTTTGTTTTGCGGTGTTTAGATAGTTTTTTTAGTGAATAACAAGATAAAAATGCAGTGCACAGCTCAGTTACTCAGTGCTACCACAAGTGGCGCTATAGTAGACATTTATATAAACTCTCTTCTACCTTCAGTTTTTTCTTTCAGATATCAACCGTGTGAAGAGAATCGTTCTATCTGAACAACATCACATCCAGTTTAATTTCTCAGACATTTGAAGCAGATATCCAGGTATCTACGACCCATGAAAACTATCACGTCAATAGAATGTAACTGAGAAAAGGCCCATGTTTACTCTGGATTACAGTCGATGCGTGACCAGCCCTCAAAGATAAGCATTAGAGCAGCGAGGCAGTCGGTCGGCACCTGTGATGTGGATAATGAGTGTGTAGAACACCAAACACGAGTGTGAGGGCCAGATAAAGGATGAATTATAGATACGGCGCTCCAGGGCAAAACACTGCTGCAGGGGGAGAGATGGAGAATCTGGAGGAGCGTTCCTGGATAATGAATCCCACAGGCCGCTGAGCGAACAGGCTGTATGGAGATCAGGAGCAGAGCAGCACTAGAAAGGGAATGTGACTTGTGGTGTGTTGGAGCATTCCCAGGTAATTGCAGTCAAGTTGCTGTGAATTGGAGGTCGTGTGTTTGGATCCTGGGTTTTTATTCTGCTTTCAAACTTCTGAATGTGCTTGTCAGTGCATTTAATTTCACTACACTGAATTCTGAGCAACTTATTAAACCCGAACTATAGTACGTCAGCTGTTTTCATCAGAGTTTCTATAGTTAAATAAAACTAAAATAGCATAAAAAAAGCATTTTCGTAACTTAAAATAAATGGTAATTGAAATAAGGTATTAAAAAATATTTATTTTATTTCAGCTAGTTGCCAAAGCGACATTTCTAATTTTCATTTAAATTAACTTAATGTACTAAAATAACTAAAACTAAAATTAAAGATTTGTATTTTAAAGACAACCAGTTCGAAGCATAATTTGCTTTTTGGGTTAAAATAATTTCTTAATATGAAATTCAAATGGTATGACAATTAGATTAGACTGCAGAAATTTAAATCTACATGCTAATACACACTATACTCTTAGTCACCAATGCTGATGTTGTTAACATTAATCATTTGAGAATAAAGTATAATAATAAGGTGCGGTGACTGACTGCCACACATACTCTTCAGAACATTAGATTCATCCGCGCTGGAGCACAACCCACGCAAATAGATAATTCCGCACACAGCTGCAATTCCAGATTTTCAAACAGAGATGGCGACAAAGAGGCAAAACTTACGGACTGCAGCTTTAAATAAAATGAGAAATTAAAAATATATATATATTTCACCTAGCTGCCAAAGAAACATTTTTTCTTTTTCTTTTTCATTTGGTTTAAATTGATGTACTAAAATAGCTAATACTAAAATTGAAATAAAAACGCAGTGCCTGAAAATAGGTTAACTTCCGTCAACATAACTAACGTGACCACCTGCTTGCACAGGGAGCGTGCTGGGGACTATTTTCAGGCGCTGCGTAATATCATTGCGCCTGCTGCACCCATAGTACGGCAGCAAAGTTCCCTGATTATTACGCCGGAACGAGAGTATAGTTCCTAGCCATATCGGCCTAGAAAATCGCAACTTTTCATTTTCCGTCGGTCTCAGTACACGATGTAACTACAGAAGAGTCAAGTTTTAAATAGGAAAAATATGGAATCTCTTTGGTCATTTTTGAGCGAGATGCTAACGGTCTAATCAGATTCAATGATCTATGCTAAGCTACAGCTAAAAGTGCTACCGCCAGACCCGGAGATCGGCTGAATGGATTCGAAAACGGTAAAACTCAACTGTTTATCTCTAGGGGAGTTGGAAAATGAGCCTATTTTCAAAAATAGTGGAGTGTTCCTTTAATATCCTAATGATTTTTGGCATAAAAGAAAAATCAATAATTTTGACGCATACCATGTTTTTTTGGCTATTGCTACAAATATACCCCAGCGACTTAAGACAACAAGGTCACAAATCATAAAAACATTTTTCAGTCAGTAATAGTAATTTGCAACAGTAGAAATGTTTGTTATGGAATTTATGATTAATAACTGTTCTTTAGTGGGATTTTTTGAACAACAGCACTGTATTTGAAACGCTCTCTTGTGCCTAAAACAGCGTTTGCCCATCGGACATCAGTAGCAGACGTTCTCTCGTCTCTGGTTCTTGGCTCTGGTTCCAAGAGGTTTGAAGTGCCCTGAAACTCGCCTGCAGACGTCTATCAGGCAGAAACAAATACAATCCCAAATCAAAACAACAAGCGGCATGCTTTGAACCAAAACACACACACGCGTCCCTCTGCTGAAGGCAGCAAATCCATCGCCAACCTGGACCTCTTCCAACACAGCTCTGATTTACAGCAAACGGCTTGATCTGGAGTGAAGACAGGCACTGCACACTCGTGATAACATAGATCGATAGATAGATAGATAGATAGATAATGTGGAAAGGAGGATAGATACACTGGTAGATAGAACTCTTGATATGTTAGAAACGAGATAGATATGTACATAGATTGACAGATAGATGCTCTGGTTGTTTTCTAGTAAAACACACACACAGTATTATTAAGGTTTGTGTGTGATGAAGTGTGTGTGTGTGTGTGTGTGTGTGTGTGTGATTTGAGCGGCTCAGCTTCCACTTCAAAGGTGTGTCGGGGGATCCGGGTCTCAGCTCGCCTTCATGCGCTCCAGAGCAGAGCGGCCATGTAAATTTCATGACCTGTCTTTCTCTCTCTCACACACACACACACACACACACACACACACACAGACAGAGAGTCTCTCCAATAGTGTGACGGATATCAGCGGCCTGCCAGCTGTCAGCCGCTTCTGTCTTTTTCGATTTCTCCCGTTATTTACGTTTCTCATTCCCTCTGTATTTTGTCTCTGAAGGGCTTCAGTCTGTCAGCCTGTGAGCCGCCAGATTCCCTCCATCACATCGCACACTATTACAGATTTTAGGCACAGAGCGCTTGTGTTCTGCTTCCAGTTCTGTGTCGATCTGTTATTTCTGTGCACCGGTGTGGTTTGATTTATTTGCGGTTGATGGACAGTGAGATTTCATCTTCATCCAACCTCTTACACTCACGCTTTCCATCTGTGTGTCGTGAAAATAAATTTAAACAGACCGTGACCCTTTAGTATGGAAGCTTATTTCCGGCACAGAATAAAAAATAAAAAAAGGTATTTGCGACTATTTATGTCTTAATTCTGAGTTTGTATCTCAAAATTTGGACTTTTTTCTCATAATAGTAAGGGGAAAAAGTCTGAATTGTGAAAAAAAATGTTGCAGCTACCTTTATGGTGGAAAAAAGGCAGAATTATGAGATATAAACTCAGAATTACGAGATATAAACTCATAATTACGAGATATAAACTCAGAATTGTGAGATGTTAACGTTGCAAGATACATGGTGGAAACAAAAAACCTGAAAGATGTAAACCCTGAATTTAGAGAAAAAGAGGTCAGGATTGTAAGATAAAAATATGCAACTACTTGAATTCCATGGTGGAAAAAAATAGAATTATGTGATGTAAACTCAGTTTTGCAAACTGTTAACTCACAGTTTGCAAGATATAAACTTGCTAGAGAAGAAAGTCAGAATTGTGAGATAAAAAGCCACAGTTACCTTTATTATTATTATTTAATTATTATTATTATTTAATATTTTATTTATTTATTTTATTTTTTGCAGAATTTCAAGATTGAACTTGAAATAAAAGAATTCTGAGGGAAAAAGTCAGGATTGCAGATATAAGCTCAGATTGTAGTTGCAACATTTTATTTCACAATTCAGATTTTTTTCTTGAAATTTTTAGTTTGTCACAATTTTGACTTTTTTATATTAATTTGGAGAATTGCAAGATATAAACTCAAAATTCCGAAAAGTCAGATTTGTGAGATATAAACTCGCAACTGGGAGGAAAAAGGTCAGAACTGAAAGATGAAAAGCTGCCGTTACCTTTTTTCTTGTAATTCAGAGGAAAAACTTTGAATTGTGAGGTATAAATTCAGATTTGTGAGATGTTAAATTGCAATTTGAGAGATACAAACTCTCAGTTCTAAGAAGAATCACAATTACCATTATTATTTTTTATTGCAGAATTTCAAGACATAAACTCAGAAGTCAGAGTAAAAAGACTGTAATTGTGTTTGTAATTTATTTCACAATTTGGAACTTTTTTCTTGAAATTCTGAGTTTATATCTTACAATTTGGTCTTTCTTCCTCGTAATTCAGAGGGAAAAGTCAGAATTGTGAGATATGAACTCACAATTGTGAATCTGAACTGTGAGATAATTATTATTTTTTTTTGCAGAAATAAGCTTCCAAACTTTAGAGCAGCACCACAAATCTACAATACGTATAATACATACAAGAAACTACTCCAAGTCCAGAAGAAAGGCCTGAAGTTCAGGTAAAACAATAGTAAACGGTTTTACTAAAGCAGTTTACTTTATTTGAACCAGGTTGATGACTAAACCAGAGAAAACTTCTCCTTGTTTTACAGTTTTCCCGGGATGCATTGCCGATTACACACGGCATCCCAGCGCTGTTTCCAGCAGGAGGAGGTGAAACATGTGGAGCTCGGTCCAGTTCTCTGATCTCAGATCCAGACAAACACAAAGGCTCCATTGATCCAAGCCAGAGTAAAAGTGAGTACTAAGCCTGTGATTTTGAAAATCTGTCAATATATCTGAATGCGAGCAGCAGCTGGCCTCGAGCAGAACCGCGAGCATCTGCCGGCTTCCCCTCATGAGATCCGATCTTCAAGTCTGGCGTCAGACTTTCCGGATCGCCTCTTTGAACTCGGATCCAGAGAGGTGCGCGTGTGTCCTCTGTGCCGAATCAAGCTTGAGAAATCAGTGAGATGTTCACTGCTGATCACGTGACACAAGCGTCTCAATCACTCGGAGATACTCGGCTCCATCCAGTGTGTGTGTGAGGTTTATATTCTCTTCATCTTGATGTGGAGCCTTTAGCCTTCATTTATTCATCACTACTATTGCATAGAAAACAAAACATATGCTAGAAATGCATTAAAGCCAAGTGGAGTGTCTAGAACCCACTTCTGTCTTTCTAAATTACTGTAACAAGTTGCGTATCGCTTTCATAAAACAATGGCAATAGCAAAATGATAAAAGGCAGCAATGTTTATATCTCTGTTGTCATTGTGCAGATTGTAAATGCATTTATTATTATGATGATTAAATGCTATTTATTGAACTTTTTCATTATTCCACTTATATTGCAGGTCAAAAGTTTGGAATAATTATGATTTTTTTTTATTTATGTTTTTGAAAGAAGACTTTTAATGCTCACTAAGGCTGCGTTTATTTGATCTAAAATACTTTAAAATTGTGAAATATTATTCTAATTCAAAACAGCTGTTTTTTATGTGAATATCTGTTAAGCTGTAATGACTAAAGCAGTTTACTTTATTTGAACCAGGTTGATGACTAAACCAGAGAAAACTTCTCCTTGTTTTACAGTTTTCCCGGGATGCATTGCCGATTACACACGGCATCCCAGCGCTGTTTCCAGCAGGAGGAGGTGAAACATGTGGAGCTCGGTCCAGTTCTCTGATCTCAGATCCAGACAAACACAAAGGCTCCATTGATCCAAGCCAGAGTAAAAGTGAGTACTAAGCCTGTGATTTTGAAAATCTGTCAATATATCTGAATGCGAGCAGCAGCTGGCCTCGAGCAGAACCGCGAGCATCTGCCGGCTTCCCCTCATGAGATCCGATCTTCAAGTCTGGCGTCAGACTTTCCGGATCGCCTCTTTGAACTCGGATCCAGAGAGGTGCGCGTGTGTCCTCTGTGCCGAATCAAGCTTGAGAAATCAGTGAGATGTTCACTGCTGATCACGTGACACAAGCGTCTCAATCACTCGGAGATACTCGGCTCCATCCAGTGTGTGTGTGAGGTTTATATTCTCTTCATCTTGATGTGGAGCCTTTAGCCTTCATTTATTCATCACTACTATTGCATAGAAAACAAAACATATGCTAGAAATGCATTAAAGCCAAGTGGAGTGTCTAGAACCCACTTCTGTCTTTCTAAATTACTGTAACAAGTTGCGTATCGCTTTCATAAAACAATGGCAATAGCAAAATGATAAAAGGCAGCAATGTTTATATCTCTGTTGTCATTGTGCAGATTGTAAATGCATTTATTATTATGATGATTAAATGCTATTTATTGAACTTTTTCATTATTCCACTTATATTGCAGGTCAAAAGTTTGGAATAATTATGATTTTTTTTTATTTATGTTTTTGAAAGAAGACTTTTAATGCTCACTAAGGCTGCGTTTATTTGATCTAAAATACTTTAAAATTGTGAAATATTATTCTAATTCAAAACAGCTGTTTTTTATGTGAATATCTGTTAAGCTGTAATGTATTTCTGTGATCAAATCTGTATTTTCAGCATCATTACTCCAGTCTTCAGTGTCACATGATCTTCAGAAATCATTCTAATATGCTGATTTGCTGCTCAAGAAACATTTCTGATTATTATCAGTGTTGAAAAGAGTTGTGGAGTTTATTTCAATCAAATAAATGCATAATTATAGTCTTGATGAGCATAAGAGGGCTTCTTTCAAATCGGCATATTAGAATAATTTCTGAAGGATCATGTGACACTGAAGACTGGAGTAATGATGCTGAAAATTCAGTTTTGATCACAGAAATAAATTACATTTTACAATATATTCACATAGAAAACAGCTATTTAAAATTATAAAAATATTTAGCATTATTACTGTATTTTTGATCAAATAAATGCAGCCTTAGTGAGCAGAACAGACCTCTTTCAAAACATTACAAAATCTTTTACATGACTGCTCATGTATTTTTAAAATAAATTATGGGAAAGTAGAAGTGGAAATTTTATGAGATGTTCAATAAATAATTTCAACTAGATTAAATACTGAGAAGTATCACAAAATAGTATATTTCTAGTCAACATTTATCATGCTTTGTTGATATCTTTGATAAATTTTTTTTACTAAGCTTGTAACGTGCATTCTGAGATTTCCTTTATTCTCTACAAAGGATGCATGCAATACTGCCTTTTATGCATTCTTAGAATAGAGCATAAATACTGTATTCTGCCTGCTGTAGTGCACATATGATGCTGTCTATTCAGCTCGCTAAGTTTTGGAACAGAGCATTTATTTAAGGGGCCTTTGGGCCCCGCTGTCTTTTATCTCAAGGCCCCTAAAATCCACGATTATGTGGTCTCTGTTCACGTTTACTGAAAACAGCGGCTGCAGTCTCTGAATCCTTCCCTACCGGTCATTAAAGGACTATTAAACGAATAGTTCATTGCTTACATCACTCACTTCAGATGATCATTCCTACAATGCCATTTAAATACTGCAAGTTACCGGCCAACTGGCAAACGCGTTTTATTTACTCTCTGAAGCCAGTTTTTACTCTCTTTGGCGTTGGCGGGTGTAAACGTTGGACCCTGTGAACATTCAGGATTGCCGAGGTTTGACTGCAAGCCCAAAATGATGATAATGATTCCAAATGTTTGCTATTATTGTACTAAAGAGACCCGCTGGAAAGTCTGCGTAGGTTCACGTTTGATTTTTAAGATCGGGAATAACAGTCAGTTGCATGTCTGAAACGGGACACCCGCAAAACCCAAATCAACCTGTCAAACTTCATCCGAACGCGTTTGGCAGGGAATTTACACTTTATGACAAACACATGGCGGGCGTTGAGGAATATGATCAGTCTCAAACAGCGCAAACGCCTGTAGTTCCTGTAGATCCCCTGCTCCGTCGTTCACAAAAGTTAGTTTTGGACTGATTCTTTTGTTTTGAAGCATAGATGGTCAGATAGACGGAGGTTGGGTTTACATGCAATTTTCACTGTTCAGCATTGGGAGTCCTTTACTTCTTTTCAAAATATTAATAGGAGAATTTTTTATTTTATGATTTGACAATATTCTACTATCATTCAAATTTAATGAGCCGTGCATGGGACATAGCAAAATAACACGCATCCTCTTACACAAAACTTAAAAAAATATAGAAAATGTATCTAAAGAGCCAAGTAATGCTTTTGTTATGAATATAAAAACGTAGCCTAATATAACACACCCTTTCATAGTCATTTTTATGTTACGTTATCATGGCAAATTAGTTATTTATGTACAGGACACCAAGAGGCACCCTACAGTGATATTGACCCTATTAATAACTGAGCACCAATAATAATTAAGCAGCAAATCAGCATATTAGAATGATTTATGAAGGATCATGTGACACTGAAGACTGGTGTAATGATGCTGAAAATTCAGTTTTGATCACAGAAATAAATTACATTTTCACACATATTCTCATAGAATACATCTGTTTTGAATTAGAATAATATTTCACAATTTTTACTGTATTTTCTATAAATGCGGTCTTGGTGAGCAGAAGAGCTTTCATTAAAAACATTTAAAAATCATTTCAAATGTTTCCCAACTTTAGACAAGTACTGTATGTTCAGTCTAACTTTATTGTTCTAAAGCAAACCAGATGCACAGCATTAATTCTTGCGCTATGTTAGATTATAGTAGCGTATTTGTAGCTCATCAGATACATAATGACACACTAGTTTCTCTGAAACACTTTCTTTGTAGCAAATTAACACTCTCACTGGCTGCTGGGAAAATAACAAAGAAATAACACAGGCTTAACGTCACACCAAAACACGCCTCCTCCTGCTTCAGGTGTCACGTCCCAAGAAACAATATAAACCCGTCCATCACACACCACAACAAAAGATCCTCTGTATCTCTTATTCCCTATTGTTTGGAGTGAAATCTGTTCCCGGGATTGGCTGGTATCCGCAGACAGCTGGACTCTGCTTCTCCTCGCTGATCAAAGTCTCAAAGCCCAATAAGATACTCAAGCCATGATTTCATCCCACCGCAACCGGACCCTGTGTTAATTGTGAACATATGCAAAACTCCAAAGCCAAAACAGTATCAAAACACTCTTGTTTGTGCACTTTTTGGGGAACATATAGCAGAGCATGCTCGTAGATCTCTGACTGCACTTGAAACACATTACTTAAAGCATTTATGTATAATGCATTATGAAGGTATTCATAATGTACATGCATTTTATCTTTATATGTATTATATAATGTAATGCGTTATATCTTTTCATCAATAATTGCAACCACAGTTAAAATGCATTATAATATTTGAAGGTTGGTTTGTTGTGTTTTAATGCATTTTACTTTATTTTAATATTTTAGTATTTGAATGGTTTATAACTGTGGTTACAATTATTCATAAGAAGGCATAATTAATGCATTAAAACTACTTGTATGATGTGTTAGGCTATATATAGAGGCTTTAAGTAAAGTGTTACCAAATTATTTTCTTTCTTAGTATTTTTTGGCAAAAGTAGTGTTTGGGTAGCACGTTACAAGTAACACCAGTTACGTAATCAGATTACCTTTTTCAAGTAACTAGTAAAGTAATGCATTACTTTTTAAATGACCTGAATTATTTATTTCACTTTTGGTGTGAAACGGCTTTTATATTTGCCAAAAAACTATTTTTTATATATTAATAACAAACAAGCAAGCCCAGCCCAGAAGTAATGCAAAAGTAACATAATGCATTACTTTCCATAAAATGTAACTAAGTAACACAATATTGTAATGCATTAGTTTTAAAAGTAACTTTTTCCAACACTGATGTAAAGTCTGAAAAATTTATCTAAATTAAGCAAGTTTATGCTTCAAATAATAAAATTATCTGTCAGTGGGGTCAAAAAAAAAAAAAAACTTGTTTTCTCTTTGAATTAAGTATATTTTTCTGAGCCTATTGGCAGATGTTTTTCCGTGTTTTATGCATAAACTCACTTAATTTTGATGCTTTTTTTTTTTTTTTCAGAACACAAGTACTGGACTTTGTACTGAAAAACAAGGCTAAAATACTGAAGAAGAAAATAGTTTTTTGCAGAGTATTTCTGTTTCCAGGCCTTTTTGTGTTTGAGTTTTTGCCTCATGTTGGGTTTTATCAGCAGACGTGTATCTAGGTCAGCCCGTGTTTTCAATGCCGCGGGTCATAACTATCTAAAATCCAGCTGTTGTCCAATTTTAGATTTGTTTCTTTTGGGTTTGTAAAGTTTTAACCTCTGAGCAAGTCATTTTATGGCTGATTCAGTTGCTTCTGTTGTTGCCCAGGGTGAAGGAGTTATAATAAATCTCTTTCGCTCTGAAGGCAGAAAGTGTGAGGGCTTGAGCCCAGAAAGACATGATTGGTTATACTTGAAGTTTAATCTCGGCTTGGAAGCGACCGCCCCACTGTTTTGGGTAAACATCTCAAGAATTCAGATCTCCGCAGGGGGAAAAACTGGGTTCGTAACAGAGGTACAACCAATTCTGAGAGGCATTAGGAGAAAACTAATGAGACGAGAGTCTGGGATCCTGCAGCGAGCCCAATATAATAAAAGATGTAAAGCATTTGGCAGCGAGTTCTTCGCATTGTGTTGAAGGGTTGTAATGAGGAGACACGGCTGTGTTTTCCAAAAACAAACCCTTTCAAGTCTTTCCTGATTTATGGCGAGGCACATACAGTAGCTGTTTTGTTTTCCAGATGAATTGTATTTACTACATTTTATCGGGGAGAACAAACGCGATGATTAAAACCTCTGCCGTCTCTTCCCATGACACTCGTTATGTGCTAACGCTCTTAGTATGCATTGAGATGGTAATAAGCTCTGCTAAAGTATACCATAATATGACCGCACAATCATCTCCTGCTTTGTCTTACAGCATTGTTTTAGGGGTTTAACACATTTTTTACCTTTAAACTGAAGGTTGCATCCAACAGAAACAACATGATTCTGTCAAGTGGGTTTCAGTGTCCATCTGGAGAGATGTGCATCTGCAAAAAGTCGTCAAAAGGAGCTTTTTGTCCCTGTTGTGATGTTAAACCAGCACTAACTGGCATAAACCAGCTGGCCTTTGCAGCAATGGAAAATGTTTTGTCAGATGTGCAAAGAGATTTAAAAAGAAACTGCAGACAAACATCTTAAAGTCAGCATGAACTGAAAATTTACCTAATATTTTCCTATATTTATCTGTTTTCTAAACATGTTACTGATCTTATTGTGAACAGTTCATCCATGCATGTTTTTCCAAAAGCAAATGTATTATTTTTGCATTCAAATCGAAATAATAATATCTTTGTAAATTTGACAAAAATACAACTTGATTGGAAGTCACTGCAAAAAGAGTGCTGTTCTTCCTCAGTATTTTGTCTTGTTTTCCCAGTATATCTAAACATTCTTAAGATGCATTGACTAGAGATGCAAAATTACATAAAATAGTGAAAAATTATCAAAATGAAATGAGTTCATGATTAAAACATCCGTTAAATAGGTCAGAAAAATAAACTTAATTCAAAGGGAAAACAAGAAATCAACTTTTCTGACCCTATTGTCAGATATACTTCTCGTTTTAATCATAAACTTACTTTATTTTATAGTCTTAAGTTTTGCTAAACCAGCATAAACCACCTGACATGGGAAAATGTTTTGGCAGATGTGCAAAGGGGTCTAAAAAAGGGGTCTATTTTCTAAATGCATGTTATTGATCTTATTGTGAACGATTCATCTGTGCATATTTAAAAAAATATATATATATCTTTGCAGTTTTTTTATAATTTGACAAAATAACAGCTTGACAGTAAATCACTGCATACAATGTTCTACATGGGAAAATGTTTTGGCAGATGTGCAAAGGGGTCTAAAAAAGGGGTCTATTTTCTAAATGCATGTTATTGATCTTATTGTGAACGATTCATCTGTGCATATTTAAAAAAAAATATATATATCTTTGCAGTTTTTTTATAATTTGACAAAATAACAGCTTGACAGGAAATCACTGCATACAATGTTCTTCCTCAGTGCTTTTGTCTTAATATCTAAACATGCTGAAATCAAAATGCATTTACTTGAGATTCAAAATGACATAAAATATTTCATGCTAAAAATGAGGAGAAAAATCTGCCAAATAGGTCAGAATTTTTTTTATTGAAAAACATTTAAATAAAATATAAAAAACTTAATTCAAAAAGAAAAGAGATTGACTTTTCTGACCCCATTGTCAGATATTTTTCTCGTTGAAGCATAAACTAAACTCTAAGTTGTGCTAAACCAGCATAAACAAGTTTTTTGTCAGGTGTGAAAAGAGGTTTAAAAAATAGTGCAGATAAACCTCTTAAAGGGTAGGTTTGCAGTTTTCAACCAGCTTTGTATTGTTACACTGTGGGTGACATAAGTAAGTGACCTGCATCAAGACATACCTGTTTATTTTGACCACTCCAGGACTTCTGTGAAAACTACAAATCATACTTTCTCATTTTTGTATCCTCTCTCGCGGATAGTCTGATCGAGCCCAGTGCATTATGGGTGTTGAAGTTTTCTTACCTTTTTTTGGCACCAGCCCTTTTTCTTTGTTTTCTCCAAAATGCTTAAAACGTGCCAACAAGGTCAGAAAAATAAACTTAATTCAAAGGGAAAACAAGCATTTTGTTCTGTTTTTTAAATGCATCTTGTTGTGAATCATTTGGGCCTTTTTTAAAGAAATATCTTGACATGATAATGTTTAACCAGAATTGCATAACTGAGTGAATAAAACCAAGTCCTGCCCTACATTTTCAATAATCAAAAATAAAATAAAAAGATGTGTCACTACTTCTGTTACATCGCAACTTCGCAACTTGATGCACTCCTTAATATACCTTATTTACATCTGTATATTTGCATTTATATTAAACATTTATGTTTGCATGTCCAAGGTGTTTTTGAATGTCTCACATGTGTCTCTTGTGTTGATTTCAGCTCCATTAGGACGGTGTGGGGCGTTCATGTATCTTCTCCGTGGCCTGGCTGGGTGTTGACGAGATGATGAGC
Source organism: Sinocyclocheilus anshuiensis (assembly GCF_001515605.1). Classification (NCBI taxonomy): domain Eukaryota; kingdom Metazoa; phylum Chordata; class Actinopteri; order Cypriniformes; family Cyprinidae; genus Sinocyclocheilus; species Sinocyclocheilus anshuiensis. The sequence continues at coordinate 216,801 of NW_015555743.1, read as the reverse complement.
AGATCTGTTTACAGACACACACAAAAGCTGGAAGACATTCCCAGGGTGTAGGATGCCCTGCCCGCAGGCCTTCAGCATTCACAGGTTCGACGAATCCTCAAAGGTGAGAACCAGATTTAGACAAGACCAGCAAACAATACTGAGCTCAGGAGATTTGCAGACTATTGAAACTTTTTTTTTTTTGTATGAGGATTTGGGTCATGTGATCTCAACATGTCTGCTTCCATGAGAGACCCTCACATGTACTGTACACTACCAGTCAAAGCAACATTTATTATTATTATCATTATTATTATTATTATGTTAAAAACAGCGGAGTAGAATTTTTGCAGGTTTCTTTGATGAATATAAAGTTCAGAAGAACAGCATTTATCTGAAATAGAAATCTTTTCTAACATTATAAATGTTTTTATCATCACTTTTGACCAATTTAAAGCATCCTTGCTTAATAAAAGTATTTATTTCTATAATTTATTTCCCCCCCAAAAATAAAAAATGATATTGACTCCAAGATTTCAGTGTATAATGTTATAAAAGCTTTTTATTTCAGATAAATGCTGATCTTTGGATCTTTCTATTCATGAAAGAATCCTGAAAAAATTGTACTAAACTGTTTTAAATATTGATAATAATAATAATAAATGTTTATTGAACAGCATATTAGAATGATTTCTGAAGGATCATGTGACACTGAAGACTGGAGTAATGATGCTGAAAATTTAGCTTTGATCACAGAAATAAATTATATTTTGTAATATATTCACATAGAAAACAGCTATTTAAAATAGTAAAAATATTTCACAATATCACTGCTTTTGCTGTATTTTGGATCAAATAAATGCAGGCTTGGTGAGCAGAAGAGACTTCTTTAAAAAAACATTAAAAATCTTACTGTTTAAAAACCTTTGACTGGTGTATAAATAAATCAGCTATTTATTATAAAAATACAACAAACATAAGTTTTAAAAACAGAACTTTAATAGGTTGCTGCTTTGAATCTTCCCATTCCCATCTTATGTGAGTGAAATAATTTTAATGTTATTTCTCATGAAATACTACTCACTAAAACTTCTAAAAATTCTAAAACTCTTTTTAATGAAGAAAAAATTACTTGTGTACCTCGCTTTGATAGTTTGTAGCTAACGTAATGACATTCAGACACTTATAAGTGTGATTTGAATATGAGATTGGAGGAAAAGTCTGACTTTAATGCCTTTGCCACAAACCAATGCGATCTCTCACAAAAGTATTGCATTTGTATTCAGTCGATAAACATTTGCATTCGGTTGATTGGTCACAAAACAGTCTTGCAAAATCATTGAGTTCCCCCTGCCAAAAAGTTTGCAATTCCCCTGGGAAATTTTGCGTTCTCTCGCATAACTTTGACATTTTCCTGCAAAAGCATTGCATTCCCCAAGGAACTTTGCGTTTGATCGATAAACATTTGCATTTGGTTGCAAAATGTTTGTTTTCCCCAAGAAACCTTGCATTCTTTCGCAAAACAATTGCTTTCTCTCACAAAATTATTGCTTTCCCCCCCAAAAAACTTTGCGTTCTCTTGCAAAACATTTGCATTTTCTTGCAAAAGCATTGTGTTCTCCAAGAAACTTTATGTTCAGTTGATAAATATTTGCATTTGGTTGCCAAAAATCTGTGTTCGGTCACAAAACATTTGCGTTCAATCGATAAACATTTGCGTTCCCCCGAGAAACTTTCAGTCCGGTTGCAAAACAGTTGCACTCTCTCAGAAGTATTGCATTTCCTCAAGAAACCTTGCATGCTCTCACAAAACATTAGCGTTCACCTGAGAAACTTTGCATTTACAAAAGTATTGCATCGCATTCCTCCAAGAAACTGCGTTCTCTCACAAAAAATTTGCATTCCGCTGAGAAACTTTGCGATCTCTTGCAAAAAATTTGCTATTCCCCAAAAAACTTTGCATTCGGTGATAAAACAGTTGCATTCTCACCTGAGAAACTTTGCATTTGGTCGCTAAAGTATTGCAATCCTCTAAGAAACTTTGCATTCTCTCACAAAACATTTGTGTTGCCCTGAGAAACTTTGTTTGTTCGCAAAACATTTGATATTCCCCAAAAAACTTTGCATTCAGTCGCAAAACAGTTGCATTCTTTCCCAAAGGTATTGCATTCCCCCAAGAAACTTTGTGTTTACCTGCAAAACCACTGACATTTTTTTAAAGAAGAAGAAGAAATAACCTGTTGGTCTCGGGTCTGGGAACACATCTGAGTGAGTTCAAATGCTACGTGCCCATCTTGATAATAACGTTATCGTTGTGCGATTACGCTTTGTTCCTTACTACTGTTTCCTTGCATCCGGACAAACTTCCAGGCCCCTCCGGTCAGCGTTCCTCCTCAGTCTCCCCTTTGTTCCAGCAGATTTTATTCATCTCTAATTTTTATAATTTCCGGAACATTTTGAATCTGGATCCTTTCCATGCTGAAAATGAGTCTTAATATGAACCTTATTTGGGGGCAGTTTGCTGAAAGGCATCTTTGTTAGCTGAAGAAATGCAGCGTGTCGTGTTTCGTAAGTTGAGTTTGGTCATTTTTCCTCCAGGTGCCCATATTAACTCGACTTGTTCTTTGTTTTGCTCACTTTGAATCCTTTAAATTGGAGACGAGGTTTCCTGAAAACACACTTTCACAGGCCAAATTTACACTGTCAGTCAGTTCTGTGTGTAAAGCACAGATGAGATTAGATGTTGTTTTAATCTGATGCGAATCTGATATCTGGTCGTTTGACTTAAATCTAAACACATAAATCAAGATTTTTAGTCTGCTTGACAGGCTCAGGTAATGTTAGTTAATGTGTGTGTACATTTGTGCATGTGACTTTCACATCTCGTTCATTTTCAAAGAGAAAGTGGACAGCTACATAGCATATCGTTTTATTATTGTATCAATTATAGAAATGTATAGTCCCATACACAGTGCCTGGAATTAGCAAGTGCATTGAGAAAATGTCCTAGATGAACTTCTGATGGTAAAGTTGTCAGAAAACATGAATCACAACACATCTTTTCTTTAGCAGACTGTATGTCTACATTTGAATTGCTTGCGTTGCATCAGCGAGCCTCCGATATTCATTCTTAAACCACGTATTATTTCAGTTCCCATTAAAGTTACCAACCAACAGCTGAAGATCTGCCACATTTCATTTCTTTACAATCATTTTTGCTCCCATTTGATTCTTGATGAATGTTCATTTTGGCAGTAAAACAACAAGCTTGCTTAACAGATGACAAAACGATGAGTAATTCAATCATTTCACAATGTCTAAAAGACAAACGCTGCATGACGCTGCACTGAATCCAGCAAGCAACGTACACTGACATCTTCTCTCGGTACAGAGATCAAAGCAGAACGAGGTCAAAGGTCAGGAGAAGCCGGGAATCAGCCTCTTTCTCAACCAGAACTTCTTCCCACTGGCGCTCGCTCAACCTCTGCAATGCAGATCAGAGGAAGTGAGTTTATGTCCTGCTTTGGCTGGAAAAAATTTAAATGTTTTTTTTCGTTTTTCTTGGAATCATTATGGGGAAATATCACAGCCAAAGGCAGCGAATAAATACAGCCGCGGTCGGGCTGATAGCAGTCGGCTGGAGAGATGAAAAACAGCCGTTCATTAAATTACTGGAGAGAATCGAGGTCAGTGAGGTCAGTAAGAAACACAGAAGATCCAGTGAGCTGCATTTTAAGACATCCAGTGCATTATTCTAAGATGCATAATTCTGTTTGGCTGCAATTAAGTATATTGAAATTAATTGTTGAGTCCCTCATGTGCTTCTCGTGTCAACATGCATTTACTTATCTGACTTGCACAAAAACAGATTCAGTATTGCTCAAAATCAATAGAAACAGTAAAAATGCAAACTCAGAATATGATGCGAACCTGCGATAATTAAATGTTAACTTTAAAATCTCTATGTAAAAAGTAACACTTTTCATGTTACAAGTATGGTAATTAGTTAATTTTTTAGGGAGCAACGCAATATTTTAATGCATTACTTTTAAAATTAACTTTCTTCAAAACTGTTGCTGGCTTACATTTACATTTATGCATTTAGCAAATGCTTTTATTCAAAGTGACTTGCATTGCATTTAAGGTTGATCAGTTCATGCACTCCCTAGGAATCAAACCCATGACCTTGGAGTTGCGAGCATCACGCTCTACAGGAATGTTATTTGTTATGGTAGAAACCCAGCTAGCAAAAAATGTTCCAAGAATGTTTTGCTAACGTTTCCATGAAGTTCTGAAAATGTTATTTCTGAAAGTTCAAAACATTCCGTTTTTTAAATGTTTTAACGGTTTTTTGTTTCTTGGTTGTGTAAACATGAAGGAAACATTCCATTTATCAATTTGCAAACATAATGGAAATGTTACTTTTGAATGTTCTCTAAACATTCTGAAACAGGTATCCAGCTAACAGTTCTCTCAAAGTTATGAACAAACATTCTAGTAACATTACAGTTTTTCTCGATTGCTTAAACACATTTCTTGAAACTATGCCTCGTATTCTCAAAACAGTAAACACAAATCCATAACGTCTCACCCAATTCCCCAAACATCCTATTTTCAGGTCAAAATGAAGCTCTACACTCAAAACCATTCACTCTTGCTGAAAAACCAAACTTTTCCCTCAGACATCACACACAAGCTTTCAAAAACAAACACACTACAACATAGTATTACACACTGGTGCAATAAATTCAAAACAATATATCCAAAACTGTTAAGTTATGTTGCTTGTGGTTCTCCCCCTCAAAAACCTTTTCACATGAACACAAAAGACACAACCAATGTATACATTGGCACATTTTTATTCATTCATGTACTACACAGCACAACTGTAAAAAAAAAAAATAAAAATTCCGCCTCAGCATCCCGTCTTTGTTCTGGGTCAGGCCAGAGAATCTAGTCCACATCATAGTGTTTCCACCTGGGTAATTGTTTGCTAATTGAGCTGAAGCTGTTCTGACTTGAGTGAACAGTATTGAATGCAAGTGCTTTCTAAATGACCACATGGGGTAAGCACTGAGAAATGTAGTGATTTGTGTGTAGAGTTTTGCAGTAACAGTTCACCAAATCTGACTCACGTGTTAAAACAGGGGAATCGTGTTTATAGTTCAGCAAAATGGATGTGCTTTTTGAAAAATGGCGTTATGGTTTTGAAATTTTAGTTCAAAAGCCTGGTTATAGTGTTTTAGCAATCGAGAAAAACTGTAATGTCACTGGAAGAATGTTTGTTTGTAACGATGAGAAAACCTTGTCAGAACGTTCTAAAAATGTTAGCTGGGTATTATCTTAGATGATTGAACAAATCTTTATTGGACCATCATGGTGAGTGTGTGTGTGTGTGTGTGTGTGCGTGCATTTTTGTGACAAATGAGGACATAAATTTGTATAATGACAAAGGTATGACATGGGTATTACAGGGAGAAGGTG
>NW_015555743.1:186420-211273 GCF_001515605.1 Sinocyclocheilus anshuiensis | reverse complement strand
TGTGTGTGTGTGTGTTATGTGTGTGTGTTATGTGTGTGTGTGTGTGTGTGTTGAGCTGCATGAGCACTGTGTGTGATCTCATTGTGATCAGCGAGTTGTATTACAGAAGCCCTGAAGCTGTGTGTTCAGTGTGTTATATACGCATGTGAGCATGCATGATCTCCAGCATAAGTTTACCTGCACACTCTTTTGCATTTATAGTGTGTGCATGTTCCCGTCTCTCACCTCGCATGCGTGATTCCAGCAGATGGAACTGCTTTCATACAGCAGGCCAAAGCAATTATGAATTAAAAACAAGCTTTGCACAAAACCACACACACACACACACACACACACACACACACACACACACACACACACACACAGACATACACACACACACACACACACACACACACACATTTGCTCTTCATTCAGTCTTTCGTCTTCTCTACTTTATGTCTGTTGATCACCCACATGCAGATGACGTGTACATTTAAAGAAGCTTAGATAATTTCCTCAAGCCACCAGCTGAACTGATGTTTCATTCATTCACACTTGTGAGCCGCAGGAGAAAAAAAACAGTATGAAATTAATTAAATATTGGACATTACATTCACAATAAGTCATTATGGGTCACACCTGAAAATGAAAATGAGTCACATATCTGTCAAAAAAATGTTTTTGATCATTTTTGGCCAGAATTTTATGATAGTCAGCCACTTAGAACAGGGTTATTATTGTTAACTAAAACTAAAACCTTACAAAAAATACTTACTTGATATAAACATAAAATGCTATACATTTTAATAAAACTAAATATAAAAACATTGATATTAAAATATAAAAACAAAAATATTTTTTAAAATATGTATATTTCCGCTAGTTGACAAGACAGCATTTCTCATTTTCGTTTAACTCGAAGTATTAAAATAACTTAAAAAAAAATAAAATAAACTGAATAAAATTATAACAGACTGTGTTTACATTAAATAGAAGAAGCATAATTATGAGGATATTTTATCGATCTGGGTTTTTCAGGCTGGGGTTCATGAAGGGAAGATGATTATAAGCTAATAATTAATTCAATGTAAAATTAAAATTAAAAAATTAAAAAAATATCAAAACACTTCTCAATTTCATTAAACTTGAAGAATTAAAATAACAAACAAATAAATAAACTAAAACAAACAAATAAATATTAATAAAGACTTTCAAAATGACAAGAAAATAACTAAAATTAAAAATGAAAATAGAATAATAAAATCTAATTTAAAATATTAACAAAAACTATAATAGTATATCAATGATATAATAAAATTAAATTAGGCTGCTGAGTTTTTGATTTGCTGTTGACCATTTTTATTGATCGTATTAAGGCATAAAATAATATGATCAATAAAATAAGTCATACGATTTCATAAATCATATGAAATGACATTAATTTAAATTTCAATGTTTTTTATTTGTTTGTTTGTTTGTTTTTCCCCCATGTAGTGCCACCAAATTTTTTCATGCCAAATCCTCAGAATATCCTGGTGTCTGAGAGTTTCATTAAGTTTGGACTTTGTGTGGAGAAGATTTTGATTAATATTTGTGATGAGACTGAGAGGAACTGAAGCCGCTTGCAGAGGTCTGGGTGAAGTTCATGACCCTCAGTGAAGTACGTTGAGCTCCAGATCTCCGTTCATCAGGGGAGCGTCGTTCCCATCATCCTCGTCTCTGCGCTTGCTCTTTGTTCTCCATCTGCTGAGCTGTGCGTGCCAGATATCTGACATTTACACAAACGCCCTGCGTCTCACAGCCACACCGCGGCTGAGGTCACTGACTCATGAACGCAGTTACACTTTATTTTAACGTGTCTTTGTTATACATGCTACAGGAACTTACCATTACATTAACAATAAATGATGCATGCAAGTAATTCAAAAAACAAAACCCTAATCCTAACCCTAACCATATAGTAAGTACATGTAGTTAATTAATATTACTCAGTACTTAAATGTATAATTACATTGTAACAATGACACCTTAAAATAAAGTGTAATCGTGAACGCTTTACACCGTAAACCTATTCCAAATACAGATCTTGTTGCATATGCGTAAAAGCATTTAGGAGATCAAGTGTTATCTAATTTGGGCCACTTTCTAATGTGGTCTTAATTACAAAACACATCTGATCATCTGTGCAACATTTAAACAATATTCAATATTTATGTGATAATTAAGAGTGAGAGTGATTAATATTATATGTGTTTTTGGTTATTGTATTAAAATTAATATTATATAATTTTTTTTTATATTAAAGAATTACTAATTTCATAATATTAATTACTGATGTTAATGTCCCTTAACAGATTCGGCCGTTGGGGAGACATGAGGGCAGAAGTAGCAGACAATGCCCTCCACTGATCTCTGTCTTGAGCTATCTTGAGGAGCTGTGGCAAGGGCCTGTCAGTCCACTCCATCAGATTGTCGGTCCAACTCTTCCTTTGACGCCCGCGTTGGCCTGAAGAATGGTCTTGGAGAGGGTATTGTGGCGCGTCACATGGCCAAACCACTGGAGTTTCCGCCTCTTCACAATGGCCGGCAGAGGATCATGGGAGCCTACCAGGCTGGTACATTTGTCCCAGATATAGTCATTGGTTTTTTGCTCTAAATAGGTAATGCCCATGAGCTTTCTGAGGCATTTGAATTCAAAGGCCTGAATCCTTCTCTCATCTTCAGCTAGAAGTGTCCATGCCTCACAACCGTATAGCAGGACGGAAACCACCAATGACTTGAACAGGAGGTACTTCGTGCAAAGGTTGATGCTTTTGCTTCTAAAGATCTTTTGGAGCCTTGACATTACAGCAGTTGCTGTAGCAATTCTGATACGGATTTCTGCTGTGCAAGAGCCATCTTTGGATAATGTTGCTCCCAAGTATTTAAATCCTTCTACCTCTTCAAGCTTTTGCCCTCCCATGATAATATTAGTGGTGGTGTCTTTAATGCTTCTTTCTTTTTCTGTGCTGATTTCCATGGCATATGCACCTGCCCTCTCTACTAGCTTGTTGGTCAGTTCTTGTAGTTCTTGGTTGCTGCCAGCCAAGAGATCTATACCATCAGCAAATCTAAGGTTGCATATTGCTCTGCCATTGATGGAGATGGATGTATGATGGTCTTGGAGAGTCTCTAGCATTATCTGATCCAGGAACAGGTTGAAGAGTATAGGTGACTGTACGCATCCTTGTCTCACTCCTACGGTTGTTGGGAAAAAATCCCCAATTTGGTTATTTAGGAGGACAGCGCTACTTGTTCTTTCATACAAGGCCTTCACTATCTCTACTATTCCCTCGTCGATCTTAAAATTCCTGAGTACTTGCCATAGGCCATCATGCCACACCCTATCAACGGCTTTTTTGAAGCCAATGAAGTTGTGGAAGAGCTCACGCTGATGCTGCAGATACTTTTCGGTGATCAGCCTACAGTTAAAGATCTGCTCAGTGGTACTTCTTCCTGGCCTGAATCCTGCCTGTTCTTCGGCCAACACTTCCTCTGACTTTGCTTTTAGCCTTTTATGTATCGCTCCAAGCATGACTTTGCTGGGGTAGCTGATAAGAGAGATGGTCCCGTAATTCTGGCACTGCTTGAGGTTTCCTTTTTTGGGAAGGGGTATAACTAGGGACTGTGTCCACTCTGTTGGCCATTCTCTTCCTTCCCAGATTTTTTGGCATAGTACTGTCAGAGCCTCTATTGTATTGTCAATAATAATTGCTGATATCATTTGTAAATATTTTTTCAAATTTTTAAATAATTTATAATAATTTTAGAAATACATATAATATATTTATAATAATTTAAAAAATATAAGTAATTTTAAAGTATCCCAGAGATTTAATATTTTACATTTACATTTAGTCATTTAGCAGACTCTTTTATCCAAAGCGACTTACAAATGATGACAACAGACACAATCAAAATCAACAAAAGAGCAACAATATAACAAGTATTTTTATATTTCAATAATTGAACAACATGTTCACAGTTCTTGATAATTGTTAGTAGTCTCAGGACATGCAGGTGAACAAATATTTTATTTATAAATATTTTAAAAATATGTAAACAGTTTTTTAGTAATTGTTTTTTTTTATTATTTATTTTAATTTTACATTTTTTAAATTAATTATTAGCTTTTTATCAACTTCCCTTCGTGAATCCGAGAATATAATTATGCTTCCTTTAATGAATGTAAACACAGTCTGTTTATTTATATATAATACTGGTTTATTTATATATAATACTGGTTATAATTACTGGTGCAGCAGATCTTGTGTTTGAAAGACGAGAAACGAAGCTCAATGCACGCATGTATGAGTGTATTTTTCATCTTCATTTCTTGGAAGGCTTCTCCGCTGGAGTTTGGCAGCGTTTCTTCTGGTGTGAACTCAAAGAGAGCGACGACTAACGGGACCTTTCAACACGTTCTTAATGTTTTCCATCAGTCGAGGCGAAGCGGTGGCTTTTGGGTGGAGTGTGAATGCAGCTCGGACGATGATGAGCTCTGAGTGTTGCGTTTGCATTTTGCATTTTTGTCTTATTCCAGTCCAAACGAGGACCTCCATCCTCACTCGCGGGGTTAATAAACACACACCTTTCACCTGCCCCACAGACGGAAAATAAACAGCTAACAGCCTCCAAAGTGAATAGCACTGATATAAATGTTGGCGCCTGCAGCAGCTTGAGCTCATTTGGACCTGAGAGGGTTTTCATTCATGCCAGTGCATTAATATAGTGCCATTGTGCTTGAGATTACTGTACCTGCTCGTTCACATTAACAATTAATTCTGGAAAAGACACATATTGACCTTATATGCATTCACTGTAAAAAATCAAAAGTTGAGAAAACTTAAAAGTTTAAGGCAAGCAGATATGTTGTATTCAGTTTATACAACAAAACGTTGAGAAAACGCAAAGATCTCCTTCAAAAACAAGCTGAAAAAAACCCCCTCAAGAATCTCCTGAAGCTGGGTGCCTTCAACTTTTAAGTTTTCTCAACTTTTGATTTTTTACAGTGTTGCTTTACATTTACAGACACCTTTATCCAACGTGACTTGTATCAAAGTATACATTTTATTAGGTCATAAATGTAAATTAATGTATCGGTGCAATACAAATTCATGGCAGTGTTATTTAAGCATTGTTTATATACTATTGGTTTCTAATAATATTTTGAACTGGCTTTTATATTTTCAGTTTTCATTTTTTATTTTATGTGGTTTTGTCATTTTTATTGTTTTTTTTTATTACTTTACTACTATTTTATTACTATTTACGTTTAATTTATATTTGTAATTTTCTTATGTGCTTTTGTTAGTGTTAATAGTTTTTGTTTTAAAAACATATTATTATTTAGATTTAATTAATTTAGTCATTTTTGATCCTTAAAAAATACCATTTAGGTTTTGTTTATTTTTTTTCTTTGTTATGTGCTTCTGTCATTTTTATTAGTTTTATTATTATTATTATTATTAAGGTTTAATTTATGTATAGTTTAATTTTCAGTAATTTTGTTATGTGCTTTTGACATTTTTTGTTAGCTTTTTTTAAATATTACTATTTAGGCTTAATTTATTTATGTTTATTTATTGATTTATTTATTTAGTTTAATTTTAAGTAATTTTGTAATGTGCTTGTGGCATTTTTTTTATGTATTTCTATTTAGAGTTAATTTATTTTTATTTATTTCCCAGTTAGTAAGTTTAGTGTTGCAACTTACTTCATTTAATTGTCATCACAACCTTTTAATTTATTAATATATTAATTTGTGTATTTACTTTTAAAATGTTTTTTTTTTTTAATGACAAATGTATTTAAAATTTGAATTTAAATCAATTTATTGAAATGCACTAAATGCGTGTGTCTGTATGTCCACAAAGCACCAAGGTTAAACAGTGCAACGTTTTTCCCTCCTGCATGCCTGAAAAAATGAGCAAGTGCCCTGATATCAGCCTTATTTGAAGTGTTGACAGAGGAACACGCATTAAAATCCGGCTTAATAAGCAATTTAGAGATTTGAGACGAGGCCATGATGAAATTGTAATGAAATCAGTCCAAATTTCTGATCGCATAATCTACCTATTTATTCGTTTTTCGACAGTTGGCGCCGCAGCGATGACAAATAAGCCTAATCCACCTGATTAACATCTCAGTCTAAATTGACTTGGAATAACGGAGGAAAATTCCAGGCAATTAATAGGCACATTTTTGCCCGTTTGATGCTCATGAGGAATGTTGGGCCCGAAAGACAGTCATATGAATACTTTGATAATGTTCAAATCTTCTCTGCTCTTATCGTAACCTGTAATTCCCACATTGCGCTCCAGACTGGCCAACAGAATCTCTGATGCAGGCTAATATTCTATGGCAAGCTGAATTAATATTTAACCCTTAAAATCTATTATCTATTTTAATTCTACCAGTACTTTTTTAGCTACTAGTATCTATTCCATTAAATGCTAGTACTTATTCATTAGCTACTAGTAACTTTTTAAAGATATTAGTACTTATTCATTAGATACTAGTTCTTATTCATTAGGTACTAGTACGTATTTCAATAGTGGCTAGAAACTATTCTGCTGTTAGTAACACATTTCACATTTTAGTTATTGAGGGGACTTATATAGGGATCTATCATTCAGATATCAACTATTTAGTTTTGACTAGTATGTAGTATCCCAAAAGTGACTACTATCTCTTTAAAAGTTACTACTAATTATTCATTAGATACTAGTACTTATTTTTTAAATAATCTTACTAGTACATTTGCAATAAGTACTAGTATCTAATGAGTGAACTAGTATCTAATAAATGTGTACTAGTATCTAATGAGTGAACGTATCTAATGAATAAGTACTAGTATGAGTAAGTCCTAGTATCTAATGAGTGAACTAGTATCTAATAAATAAGTACTAGTATCTAATAAGTGAACTAGTATCTAATAAATTTGTACTAGTATCTAATGAGTGAACTAGTATCTAATAAATAAGTACTAGTATCTAATGAGTGAAATAGTATCTAATGAATAAGTACTAGTATCTAATGAGAGAACTAGTTTCTAAAATAAGTACTAGTATCTAATGAGTGAACTAGTATCTAATGAATAAGTACTAGTATCTAATGAGTGAACGTATCTAATAGAACTAGTTTCTAATAAATAAGTACTAGTATCTAATGAGTGAACTAGTATCTAATAAATAAGTACTAGTGTCTAATGAGTGAACTAGTATCTAATGAGTGAACGAGTATCTAATAAATAAGTAATAGTATCTAATGAGTGAACTAGTATCTAATGAGTGAACGTATCTAATAAATAAGTATTAGTATGAATAAGTACTAGTATCTAATGAGTGAACTAGTATCTAATGAATAAGTACTAGTATCTAATGAGTGAACTAGTATCTAATGAATAAGTACTAGTATCTAATGAGTGAACTAGTATCTAATGAATAAGTACTAGTATCTAATGAGTGAACTAGTATCTAATGAATAAGTACTAGTATAATGAATAAGTACTAGTATCTAATGAATAAGTATCTAATGAGTGAACGAGTAACTAATAAATAAGTACTCGTATCTAATGAATAATGAATAAGAACTAGTATCAGTTATACTTTATTTTAAGCTGTACTTGTTACAGTGTAATTATACATTTAAGTACTGAGTAAGATTAATTAACTACATACTTGCTATATGGTCAGGGTTAGGATTAGGGTTTGTTTTACTTGCATGTAATTATGCATAATTCATTGTTATTATAATAGCAAGTACATGTAACGTGTAACAAGGACACCTTAAAATAAAGTGTTACACTAGTGTCTAATAAGTGAACTAATATCTAATGAATAAGAACTAGATCTAATGAATAATGAATAAGTACTAGTATCTAATGAATAATTAATACTAGTAGCTAAAGAATAAGTACTAGTATATATTTAATAAGTACTAGTGTCTAATAAATAAGTACTTGTATCTAATGAATAATGACTAAGTACTAGTAGCTAAAGAATAAGTACTATATGTTTAATATGGAACTAGTGTCTAATAAATAAGTGCTAGCATCTAATGAATAAGTACTAGTATGTACAACCCAGGCTCATTCGAAATACGTGCCTCTAAATACATTTATTACGCACCGTTATTACATACCTTACTGCACGTTTCGCGGCAGTTTTAAAGTGAAACGTATCATAACATAATATTTCTCAAGTAATTATGCGAAAATTAGGCTTTTTTAATCGAAACTGTGGACCTGGAAATCATATTTTGTGTGAAAAGGATTAAAAGTTAGGTTATAAGTTTAAGTTATTAAAAAGGGAGTTTTACTGCCTCTAGTGTGCATTTCAACTGGAAACAGTTGCGATTCGTGTGTGTATAGGTACGTTTTTTAGTTTCACAGAAGTGTATGTAGAGGCACGTATTTCCAGTGAGCCTGTGTTGAGTATGCAATGAGAACAGATGTGGACTGAATGTTCAAACGGCTTGCCGTAGATGTTCAGTGCTGAAGGCCTGGATCTGTCAGTGTGTTTGATGGAGAGCAGTGATGTGGAGCTGAATCATACGGACTCAAACCGCCCGACACACGACAAACAACACCACCATGAGCTCCTCAAAGCTGAAGATGCCCAGAAATGTGACAGCATTCACAGACGGGCTTTATGATGCTGGAGAGAGAGCTGTCCATCTGTCACATTCATCTGCATCTGCTGCTTCATGCAGCGTCTAAACGATGCCATCTTTGCCTAAAGGTGCTCAGTTTTGGAAACCATGTTTTTAAGGCAAACATCTTTAATTGAGAAATTGTGCACGTGTCCACACATTCATTCATTCATTCATTCATTCATTCATTCATTCATTCATCCGTTTCTTTATTTAATTACATTTTCAAATGTTTGTAATTTTGTTTTGTACATTTGTTTTTTTTATACATTAGTATTTTGGTTTAATTTATTTTTATTTCATTTTTAGTTTTTTTTTAATTTATAGTCAGTAATTTTAGTGCTTCAACTTAATATTTCAGTTAGTTGCCAAAGCAACATTTCTAATTTTCGTTTAGTTTTAGGTTTTCATCTGTCCATTATTTTTTTATTATTTTTTAAAAATATTTATAAAGTTTTACTTATTTACTTACTTTTACTTATTTACTTAATAAAAAATAAAATATATATATTGCCTTGTCAGGAGTGTGTGTCAGCGCAGTGCCCTCCTGACCCGTCAGAGATTGCAGCAGGAGACACAGTGCGTTTCATTATATTTGCTTTTCATCAGGGGTCTTGAGCCCAAAAGTCCAGGCACATGCTGCAGAATTAATGGGTCATCTGAGATCATCAGTGTTTTAATTGAACTTTAATCCTGTTCCTCCTCCAGTCCCAGGACTCCCACATACCTGGAGGGATTGAAGCACCGCTCCACATCCGTCAGAAGAGCCGCTTTACATCGGACCTCTGTGTCTTATTCTGGGTACTCAGAGTAAAAAATTTAGCTTAAAAAATTTAAGATTAACACCAACCAGCCCCTAAAGAAAAAAAATTATTTTGATTTATAAATAATTTCTCCTAAAATAAATATAAATAAATACATATATTTGTAGATATACAGATAGATAGATACATGTTTTTTTATTTCAATGTATGTATTTACATAAAATCATAACAATAATTACAAAATAATTGTAAAACATGTTTATGTACATTTATTAATTTATATATATATATGCAATAATCGTGATTTATCATTTGACAGCACTAATATATATATATAATTTTTAAAAATCATGTTCATTTTCATGTCTTAAGTTACAAAACAAGCACAATTATTTTTAAAGGTCCTTTAGAACAGGAAGCATCCAGTTGTTGTTTTTTAATCATTGGAATCTCCATGTGTTTGCTGATCATGCAGCTCTGTGAGAGACTGATTGGAGTAATGACTTGTCCTGAGCAGCAGAACTAAAGTCAGGCAGCGCTGTCCCCTGCTGGAGACGCACTGAGCGCACACTGTTCCTGCAGGAAAACACCAGCCAATGATTCTGCTCGTACTGTTTGGAAGAGTTCACCACAAAATCAGTTCAAGATCGATCTGGGCATTCTGTGATTTGTGTTCCTTGGGAAAAAAAATGAAGCGACATTAGGGTGAGTAAATAATTTTACATTTTAATATTTTTTTAATATTTCAGATTGTTCTCCAGGGCTTCCACTTAGTTTTCAAACTAATGTGACGGACGGATGGATGGAGATATGCACATTTATTTATTGTAATGCATGTATTTTCAAAAAAAAAAAAAAAAAAAACATTTTAAATTTAAATTGATTGACATTTTATTGATTAGAAAATCTTAAAATATAAAAAATAACAAACAAATAAAAATATATTTCAATATTAATTTATTAATGTAAATGTATTTGCACCAATAATATGATCGATAACAGCAGACAACACCCCCCTCACCATCCAACTATCACAATATTTCCACATTTATGATAGACTTTTAACCACAGTGTCATCTAAAGTCTTTATTTATAGCTATAGTAGCTAACAGTAACTTGATTAATTTGTGTTTCCTGCTAGCTAAATATCACATACATAAACAAAAATCTGGATCTGGATCTGAATCTCTCTTTTCTTTATTCAGAGTTGAACTGTAAAAGTTTTTTTTTTCTCTCATCCTATGTGTCCTCTTTTTTTGTTTAACCTAGCAACACATCTCTTCCAAAAATTGACCATGGTTTTAAAAAAACAAAAACAAAAAACACATGGTAACCACAAATTAACCATGGTTTTGCTACAATAACCATAGTTTAACCATGGTAAAACTGTAAAGATTCGCAATACGAGCTCCAAAGACCCGATCTAAATAATGATTCACAATACAAGCTCCTAAGTTCTGATCTGAATCAAATGATTCACAATTGGTGCTTTGAAGACTGAATCTGAATCAAATGATTCACGATACGAGATCTGATTGGAGCGCTTTGAAGCAGTGAATCGTTTTGCAACGCAGTGGTTTACTGATTCAGAGTTTCGAAAAGCTTTGTATTTCTTTAACTTGTCAGGTAATGTCAGTGGTGTGACCTGTTTCAGATACAGCCCAAATTACAACAACAGTGGTTACATACACATACATTTAATTGTTTGATCAAAACTATTGCTAGGGACAATTTAGTAGTCGCTTGGATATTGGTAGAGACATGTCAGAGCGTCTCTACTAAATTCTACACCCCCACCCCCAAAAAAAAATACATTTTAAAATTCTTTATTTACATTTATCGATTAAAAATGTAAAAAAACTATCTTTAATTTAAAATAGCCTAATATTAATTTATTAAATTTAATTATTTTTAAAAATTTAAAAACAGATAGATAGATAGATAGATAGATAGATAGATAGATAGATAGATAGATAGATAGATAGATAGATAGATAGATAGATAGATAGATAGATAGATAGATAGATAGATAGATAGATAGATAGATAGATAGATAGATAGATAGATAGATAGATAGATAGATAGATAGATAGATAGATAGATAGATAGATAGATAGATAGATAGATAGATAGATAGATAGATAGATAGATAGATAGATAGATAGATAGATAGATAGATAGATAGATAGATAGATAGATAGATAGATAGATAGATAGATAGATAGATAGATAGATAGATAGATAGATAGATAGATAGATAGATAGATAGATAGATAGATAGATAGATAGATAGATAGATAGATAGATAGATAGATAGATAGATAGATAGATAGATAGATAGATAGATAGATAGATAGATAGATAGATAGATAGATAGATAGATAGATAGATAGATAGATAGATAGATAGATAGATAGATAGATAGATAGATAGATAGATAGATAGATAGATAGATAGATAGATAGATAGATAGATAGATAGATAGATAGATAGATAGATAGATAGATAGATAGATAGATAGATAGATAGATAGATAGATAGATAGATAGATAGATAGATAGATAGATAGATAGATAGATAGATAGATAGATAGATAGATAGATAGATAGATAGATAGATAGATAGATAGATAGATAGATAGATAGATAGATAGATAGATAGATAGATAGATAGATAGATAGATAGATAGATAGATAGATAGATAGATAGATAGATAGATAGATAGATAGATAGATAGATAGATAGATAGATAGATAGATAGATAGATAGATAGATAGATAGATAGATAGATAGATATGTAAATGTGTTTACATTTATGTATTTATGGATATGCTAATTTATTTCAATATATGTATTTACAAAAAAAATAATTATAATTAAACAATTGTAATAAATAATTTATTGGCATGTATCGATTAAAAATATATTTTAAATTTTTTAATATATTATTTAATTTAATTATTTAAAACAAATCATAATATATGTTCAAAAATAATTTTAAGGAATTTAAAACATAATAAGAATATATATTGTTATGTGTATATTTATTTTTTGAACATTTTTATAAATGAATCTTGTTTATTTAGGGTAGAGCGTTTCTAACAGTAATTGCAGACAGAGGTGAGTATTAGGGTTAGGGTTACAGTAGGACTGATTCAGAGCGGCAGCTGTCAGGCTCCTCAGGCTGCTGTTTGTCATGCTGAGCTGATTGATTCTCTGTCATGAGCTAAAGCCTGAGTTTGGCTTCACCGGGCGCCGTATCTTCATCAGCTCCTCCAGCTGAGGCCCGGCGGAGCCGTGTTTTCCCCTCAGCTCATCTCTTCTGTCGATGCGTCCGTCTGCAGCTCTGCGTTTGAGCTTGAGGCTGATCGTGTCCTGCAGCAGATGCTGGAGCGCAGCTGAAGACCTGCGGTGATCCGAGCGCTCAGGGAACCGTCTAAAACATCAGAGTCTCACACAAACACTCAAACACTCACTGTGTGCAAATCAACATGCTTCTGATGTGTTTTCCCACTGGTTTATAGTTTATAGTTTATAGTTTCAGCACAATGGCATTAGAAGGTAATGTTAATGTTTCAGGTTTTCAATGATAAAATACTCTTGTCACTATAAGCAAGACATTTATATGCTGATTTATCTGAGGAGTGAGACAACAACAACAATAATAAAATCCTAACAGAGTATAATAATAACAATAATATTAATAATAATTATTATTGTTATTATTATAATACCCTGGTGTTATAATTTTAGTAGTAGCAGTAGTAGTATTACATGGAAATAATAATAATAATAATTACTAAAACCATTTTTTAAATGATACTTGAAATAAAAATAAATGTAAAATTAAATATTTTTAAAGTATATTTTAATTTCAGCTAGTTGCCAATAAAACATTTCACATTTTCATTTAGTTTAACTTTACTACTATAACTAAAACTAAATAAATTAATAATAATAATAATTACTAAATCCATTAAAAAAAATGTTACTTGAAATAAATGTAAAATGAAATATTTTTAAAATATATTTTAATTTCAGCTAGTTGCCAACAAAACATTTCACATTTTCATTTAGTTTAACTTTACTACTATAACTAAAACTAATTAAATTAATTGTAATTATAATTAATTATTAAATTATATTATAATAAATTATAATGATTTAATTATAATTAATTTAATTATAATAATGACAAGAACATACAACAAAAGTACTAAAACCCACAACAGAAAATATAAAATAGAAACTGATTTTAAAAAATCAACACTAGTGTCTCAATGCTAAACTAACACTAGCCTAATCATATTCTTTACGTGTGTGTGTGAAGACCTCCAGCTTGATGCAGTTGTGTAAACTGTGTTTGCATTCGTACACTAGAGTGTTTCATCATGTACTGCTGGATGAAACATTGTAGAATTATATTTTGAAATATAAATATGTTTCAAGGACAAACTAAGAGTTTGAAAGGAAACACTGTGGTTCCCTGTTCACTTTCACTTCGTGACTTTCTGCTGTTTCGAACTCAGTTCACAGGGAATTCGCTTTTTAAAGCCATTTAAATGTCAAAGCTTCCCCTTATATTTGTTTTCAAAGAAACTCTATTTCACAAAATGCTACATTTCTGTTTCCATTAGAATTTTGTGTTGTGAGTGTTTCATAAAAGCATATACAGGAACAAATAAGGTTATTTACACTTACATTGCATGGAAAAGCAGCACAAATATTGTGTTTACAGATGAATAAATTCATGCAGGTTAATAAGGCGAGTAAATTATGACAATTTGGATGAACTATCGCTTTAATGGCCAGCAGGTGGAAATATTCTCTCATATTTCATCTGATTCCAAGCTGGATTCTTTCTTTATCTTTTTCTTTCATTATTATTATTATTTGTTAAATATAAAGTGAGCTATATAAAGTGAGTATATGTATTTTAAGAATATAAATAAACCAAAAATATAAACACTGAAATATAAAGTGAGTTATGCATGGGTTTAACCCTATTTCCATGGGTTTAAAAAGTTCAGAGAAATGAAACGCTAAAGTTTGCCTTCCGTTTCAAATGTAGTTAAACTGGAACTTCTGTACTGAAACCCAGCGGCTGCTTCGAGAAGGATCGTCAACTCAAGTCCAACAATCAATGGCTTTAATTAAAAAGCATTTGTGCTTTAATTACAGCGTTTGCTTTAGGTCAACCACTCAGATTGTGCTGACTGATGAGACTTAGACCCATTATATCTCACACCCACATGAATTATACAGGCAAAAATAATACAAGTATTAATGTTCAACAGCGTTTGAGTGAAGTATACAATTAGTAATGAAGTACAAATTAGCCAAGCACTGAATATTCAATTCCTGAATAGCGTATGCAAATAGTGTTTGGATAGGTAATGCAACAACATTTCTCCATGCATATAACAGCAAAAACTTTGTTTAATGCATCAACTTTAGTATTTTTTTTCACTTTGGGAAAGTATTGGGACATAATAACATTCAGTATAATGTTGAATATTGTGTTAAATCATCTGTAATCTGATCTGAAGCTTCTGAGAATCAACTAACAGGATTAATTAGAGTCTGAAATTAAACATTTGTGTTATTTCTTCCTCTTTTCTATTATTTTTACAGCATTTGGAATCCTTTGACATTCCAGGAATTTCCTGCAGGAATGCAGAGCAGAAAGAGAGAATGGAGAAGTTGAAAGTTGACTGTTTTTGTGTCACGTGCTCAACGACCAGTGAGTCTCTTTGTGCACAAAACAATACTAAGACAATGCACCAGTAAATATGAACAGAGCAAAGCTGTTGTGCTCATGACCGGGTTAAATGAGGCTTAAATAAAATGTATTTTGCATTTACATCTGTCTATAAATCCTGGTGTTATATCTGGCAGATTCTAATCTGATTCTGAATGTGGAAGTTTTTCTCTGAGTCTTTGTTTGTTAGTGAGTGTTTGTGCAAACTCATGCATGACTTTATCACTTCTCACTTCTCTTTACGAGTCCACACGAGTCTCTCTGTGGAGCCACGTTATTTTCACACACAACAGACACCAACTCAGAAATCTGTGCCTTATACTTCTTACTCTAACATCACAATAATCCACAAGTAATCCACAGCACTCCAGTCCATCAGTTAACATCTGGAGAAGACAAAAGCTGAAACAAACCCAGCATTAAGACGTTTTTAACTAAAATGAGCAAGTGATGCAATGCTTTCATTTTTGGGTGAATTATTCCTTTAATACATGGTTCCTGGTCTTAATGTGAATCAGTGCATGTTATTGCAAAGAAAAAGGTATCAACAAAGTGCAATAACTTACTCTGCCTGCAGTTTCCTTTCCAGATGATGTTATAAAACCTGTGAATATTACTGAGCCAACAAGCTAATCAGATTGTGCTTCCATGAATTTTACTCAAGTTTTAACCTGTTCTAATGTCATGTAATTTAATTAATCCCAATCACTGAGCTCAAACAAGCAAAACATGTCACTTACAATCATCAGTAAAGATGGATGAACTTGAGTGTAAATATGGTCAGTGATCAGTTTATTTAAAAAAATCCTTCACATTTTTTTTTTTTTTTTACAAATTACACGTTTCCCAAAACATATCGTTATGTTATTTTATTAACATTATTGCCACCTTTTTTCAGTCGCTGCTTTTTATTATGTGCATTGGTAATAGTGTAATACACTGTATGGGTCAAAATTATCCATTTTTCTTTTATGCCAAAAATCATTATTAAGTAAAGATCATGTTCCATGAAGATATTTTGTAAATTTCCTTAACTTAACTTAATTTTTTTATTAGTAATATGCATTGCTAAGAACTTAATTTGAACAACTTTAAAGATGATTTTCTCAATATTTAGATTTTTTTGCACCCTCAGATTCCAGATTTTCAAATAGTTGTATCTCAGCCAAATATTGTCCTATCCTAACAAACCATACATCAATGGAAAGCTTATTTATTCAGCTTTGAGATGAAAAATCAAAATGGACCCTTATGACTGGTTTTGTGGTCCAGGGTCACAAATGTGTCATAGACCACAACAACAACATCAGCAGACGAGAGTGAGAGGATAGAAAGCAGCAGCATATTGAAGGCGAGCGCCAACTAGCGTTTATTTCCCGGGATTATGACGTCACCGGCAAGCCCCGCCCCCGCCTCGCTTTCGCACTCTGCAGTTGAAATCAGTTTGTTGAAATCAGTTTGAAAACGTCGCGTCGGAGCGTCACGTTTCCACGCGCGACACGCGAGAGGACATGGCCCAGACGACGTTAGTTAGAAAACAACAGCGAATGAGGCAAAAACAAGCGCGGGAAACCGCAACTTCACGCTGACGGCGATTTAAAGCCCTTCGCAAAAAGTTTCGCTGACGCGCCGGTGACGTCAGATGTAACGGGCGACGCTTCCCGTTCGCCGTCGGTGTGCGTGCGTGTGTTTGTTTGTCTTTAATCATTAAAACCGGACGGAATGGGGGCCAAACAGAGCAGTCCCGCTGAAAACGGCCGCACACGAGCGTACTCCGGCTCGGATCTCCCGTCGAGTAACGGCGGCGGCGGCAGAACGGCGGCTGTGGCGATGAGGTTTCCCGCTCACGGCGCCTCAGGTGCTACATCTTCATCGTCGTCGTCGTCAGCGGCGGTGGCCTCGCACTATACCGGCTCCAGGACACGCTCCGTCGGGGGAGGCACTGGTGGACCGGGCGCTAGACCCCAGTCGAGCATTAATATACCGACCTCGGGAGCGTACAGTTCTCAGGACTCCGGTAACAGCACACCGGAGGAGAACGGCGGGGAGAGAGAGCGGTCAACCGGCGCTCCGAGACTCTTGATCGGGTCTTTACCTGCTCACCTGTCGCCTCATCTCTTCGGAGGTAAGAGTTTGTCTAACTTTAGCGTAGCAAAACCATGGGTAATTTGTGGTTACCGTGGTTTAACTGTTCATATTTGTAGTAAAACCATGGTTAATTTTCGCAAATCCACCTAAGCAACAACCAGTTTGTGTTAAACCAGATATTTAACCGCCTGTTATGAGTAACTGACCCATACATTGATGTCAACTACCCATATAAATATACACGAAAGTATTTGAAGTTCACATTTTTATGTTAATATCTATGTAAATGTGTTTATATGTAAGTTTGAAAGGTCACTAAGGTCAAACTCATGTTTGTCAACTACCCATCTTATGTCATGATCAAGGTTTTTGAACCTTCAACCTAAACAGTTTTCTAGTTACAGCAACAACCAGTTTTAGCGTCTTTAACCAGCTGGTTAAACCAGATCTATACCCACCTGTTATGAGTCGTTGGTAGTTATGATGGCTACCTATATAAATATACAAAAAAGTTTTTGAAGTTCACATTTTTATGTTAATATCAATGCAGATGTTTATGTAAATGTGTATATGCAAGTTTGAGAGGTTATTTTAGTAACCAATTTCAGTGTGTTTAACCAGTTAAACCCGATCTATACCCACCTGTTATGAGTAACTGACCCATAGGCAGTGTACTGACTGTTGTTGGTAGTTGATATGTGCCAACTACCCTTATAAATATACAAGGAAGTCAGTCATATTGTGCCCTTGAAGTTTCACATCAATGTTTTTGTTAATATCAATGCAAATGTGTATGTATAAGTTTAAGAGGTTAAAAAGGTTAAGTGTCAAGCTCAAGTTTTTATTTGTGAACTACTCGTCTTATAATAGTTAGTGGATCTTCCCTTGTGGAGTTTGAACTTTTCTACCTTCTAGTCTAGTGGAAAACTTGAGTAACTTTTTTTTTTTTTTTTTTAGTTAAAGGTTCTAGTTAGTCCACCTGAGCAACGACCAATTTCTGGTTAAACCAGATCTATACCCACCTGTTATGATAAACCGATTCATAAACAGTGTACTGATTGTTGATATGATATACTTGACCTGTTCTAACTCTTGTGTATTTATATGGGTAGTTGACATGCATATCACGCCCATGAAGTTTCATATCAATATTTTATATTAATATCAATGCAAATGCATAAGTGAATGTGTGTATATATAAGTTTGAGAGGTTAAGTGTCAATTTTTTTGTTATTATTTGTCAACTACCCAGCTTATGTCATAATGGTGATAGTTAATGAATCAACCTTTGTGGAGTTTGAACCTTCAAACTTTTAGTTACCAGCCCAGATCTTTAACCACTACTAGATCACACCACCACCTATTACGGTTAAATCAGCCGAACTAGTGGTTTGTTTTTATTATCCAATGGAGAAAGATGTTTTGGTTTATTACTGTTGACGCGATCTGGTGACCTTCAACCTTTTAGTTACCAGCCCAGTGTCTGGTTGCATAATAAATAACCAAGTCTTACAAGTTAGACGTGTTTATTTTATTTTATTTTTTTATTAAACTGGTCATAAACACCAAGTCAAGTTACATTAACAACAAGTAGATTGGCCTTATTTGAATCTGAAAAGTAAAACTGATTACAAAGTGCATAAAGCGTAGTGGCTGTGTTTATGCAACTGGTCACAGATCTTTAACCAGTAGGTCAAACCACCGCTTACTAGGTTAAACCGACCAAACTGGAGGTTTATTTCCTGCAGTGGAGAAAGAATATGTTTTGGTTTATTATGGGTTGAAGTGATCTCTTTGTGGAAGGATGTGATGAACCTATTTTTATTCTGGATGATCTTTTCTAAACTGGTGCAGTTTTGTGCAGCATCGCAGGCCATTTTTTACAGATGCATGCTGGTACATCTGTAGTGAGAGACTGCGATGTGTTCAGAGGAACCAACAGGGAGTTCTCTGATCAGGTGTAGAGATGATGGTTATTTCCGAGCAGTTCAGTCGTCATTCGGGTCTTTTGTTGTTGTTTTTCTGAGAACCTGCTCTGTAATCTGATGTTTCATAAACACTGGTGTCATGTGGTTTAACTGGCTGAATCTCAGGAAACCTGTCAAGAACAGGTTCTGGTCACATTTCACCTCAAAATCAGAAGAGAAAAAATAAATAAGAAAATGAAGCCTATTTTTTAGGGCCATTACATTTTCTTTTGCATTGTGCACATTTGTTGAAGTTATTTAAATTGTAAATTATTTGTTGTACTGCTTTAAAGGAATAGTTCGGCCAAAAATGAAATCTGGCTGATAATGTGCTCACCCTCAGGCCATCCAAGATGTAGATGAGTGTTTCTTCATCAGATTTGGAGAAATGTAGCATTGCATCAGTGTCTCAGCAATGGATGCTCTGCAGTGAATGGGTGCCGTCAGAATGAGAGTCCAAACAGCTGATAAAAACATCACAATAATCCACAAGTAATCCACAGCACTCCAGTCCATCAGTTAACAGTGAACAGTAGGCCTGTCGCAATAATCAATATATCGACTTATCGCGCAATATATGTACATGACCTCAATAAATTTTGGTGACGCAATATATCGCCCATTATATTTACTTAATAATTAAAGTCACCATGTTTTGTACATTCCACTTGCGCCTGTATCTTTTGCAGCTTCTCGTACGTAACATGTAGTCACGAGGTGCTAGTTCACATTTAAAAAATGCTTCTACAAAAACAGTTTAATCTGCAGATATGGTCTTGTTTAGGGATCTGTGCCTTTGTGCATACGGACATCTGACTGCTAAGTAGTGATTGTGTTTTTCAGCAATACAGTGCACCCTTAAATTACAGAGAAAAGAAGGTCAGGGAAAAATCTGTAGATGGAAAAATCTCCATACAAGTTCTTTATGTGCATTTTTCTTTTTTTCTACTTGTTACTTTGCACGTTTTGTTAGAAAATGTTTATTTACTATTTATTCAAGTTTTTTTTAAGGTATCTAATATTTTGATACTTAATTTCCATGATCTAAATATTCTTAAAAATTAAAAGTTTGTTGTCATTTGGAAGTGTGTAGGCCTTCTTGCATTATTATGCTGTTACATTATGATTATATATTCAGTGGCATAAAATGGTCTTTAAAATGACAATAATATCGCTTATCGCAGTTATTTCTGGGGCAATATATCGCACAACAAAAAGTTATCGTGACAGGCCTAATCTTGAGAAGACAAAAGCTGAAACAAATCCAGCATTAAGAGATTTTTAACTTCAAACCATTGCTTCCAGCTAAAATACAATGCTTCCTCCAGTGAAAAAGTCCATCTCCTTTTGTCTCTCACATCAAAATGCAGCCAACATATTTGTTAAGAGCTGTTTTGGACTGTTTTGGCTTGTAAATGGTGCTTGATCCGTGCAGATTTCTCTCCTGATTCAGACCAGATTATTTTTTCACTGGAGGACGCGTTATTATGGATTATGTATTTGAGTTAAAAACATCTTAATGCTGGAT
Source organism: Sinocyclocheilus anshuiensis (assembly GCF_001515605.1). NCBI lineage: Eukaryota > Metazoa > Chordata > Actinopteri > Cypriniformes > Cyprinidae > Sinocyclocheilus > Sinocyclocheilus anshuiensis. The sequence goes on along the minus strand of NW_015555743.1, from coordinate 190,489 downwards.
TTGTTTCAGCTTTTGTCTTCTCCAGATGTTAACTGATGGACTGGAGTGCTGTGGATTACTTGTGGATTATTGTGATGTTTTTATCAGCTGTTTGGACTCTCATTCTGACGGCACCCATTCACTGCAGAGCATCAATTTGCTGAGACAGTGACGCAATGAAACATTTCTCCAAATCATGAAGAAACAAAAAATGTGAGTGCATTTTTAACAAACTTTCATTTATGGGTAAACTGTTCCTTTAAAATAATTGCAAATTAATTTAAAACATTGTATTAGTGTAATTTCTTATAATCTTTCATTTTAATATTTCTTTTAAAATGTGTTTTACAGTATTGAAAATAACCATTCTGAATCATTACCCAGGTACCAATTACATTACATTTTTATTTATGCATTTGGCAAATGCTTTCCATTTATGCATTCCTACAGTTCATGCATACATAGAATTTTTCAGTTCATGCATTCCCTGGGAATCAAACCCATGACCTTTGCGTTGCATATTCTACTGTTTGAGCTACAGGAGGGCTTTACTTGCAAGTAAATAATGGTTGTAAAATTGGGCTGTAATTTTATCTTTTCTCTTGATATTGTGGTGAAATATGGCTTCTACATGTTTTAACGTGATAACTGCTGATGTTGTCATTTTGGCTGTTCATTGTTTCTTACAAACAATATTCAAATCCAGTGGAAAGGCAGGTGAGGCCGTGCGTTTCTGAGACGGAATTTCCCCAGCCGTTGTGGCCTGGATTGAATTTAAATTCTGTAACAGGCTCTCGCTGGTGATTGAAGTTAATCTTTAAACATTGTTGAAATGGCTATATGACTTTTAACTGACTGTGGATGAGATCAAGAAGGGAGTTTTTAAAGGAAAATGAGACTTTAGTTCACTTTCAATTATTGAAACGCACGGGGGAATCCTACCTTTAACAGACTCTCTCTGTATCTCTCTGGCAAAATCATGCAAAATTTAGCATTTTCATAATAAGCATTTATCAGTAGTGTTTGCTAAAGCAGTCATCACTATTACTAGTGCTCTGAGTGATGAATTGAAACCTCTAAAACTAAGTATTAAAGTTCAGTGTGTGCTTCATCATGCTGTGTTTGTGCTCCAGACATGAATGTCTCCTCAGATCATGTCTACTAGAGCCGGGCCGATACCGATATTAGGGAGTAAAGAAAAAAAAAGATATTGATATATCGGCCGATATTCTATATGTATATTATAGTACAGTACCAGTCAAAAGTTTGGACACACTTCCCATTCATGTGTCCAAACTTTTTACTGGTACTGTACTGTATATAGAATACAGTATATACATAAACAGAATATAAGCACATGTTTAGCAATGATAACTCAAATGTGGTGATCAAACACTTATAATAATGTGACATAAATATGTAATGGAGGCAGGGTATTTAACAATTTAACAAACTTTTAACAAGCTTTTAACAAGCTTTTCCAAACGTAAACATCTCAAATGAATAAATAATAATAATAAATAAATAAAAGATTTCCACAAATTCTGTGTTTATTTTCTGGTAATCACACGAACACACAGAACATGAGGATTTGTATTTAAATAGGCTTTTTTCAGTTTAATATTCACAGACACTAGTCTATATGGTGATTTAATTTAAGTGTACTGACCTGTTTCTTATTTATTCATCAAAAATATGACCGATTCCATGAAATTCCACGTTATACAGTAAATTCCGTTTTTATGACTGGATTCTGCGCTTCCGTCTGCGTTTTCTGCATCGCGGAAATCATAGGGCCCTACTATTGTAGCAAACGAATATGATAAGCTCATTGTGAGAGTAAAAGTGGGGACATTGTTTATTTACTTTATAGCATTGAGTCTCACCAACTAGGTGACAATGTAGCATTAAATCATCAATCAACATCAATCTTTTCAATCTGCTATGTTAATGACTGTACTGACAAACTGACTTAGGAAATGTGATGTGACCGATGTGATAAGCAGGAGTTCTTGGACACGGCGCGGCTGGTATAAACGCAAGCATTGACTGAGTAGCCGTGGAAATGCACTATATTGGAAATGCATTGTGTCCTTGCATTGCACCAAAAAACTTTCAAGTCAATCATGCACGGATGATTTAAGCACAATAAGTGCAGAAACTTTTATTAAGACTATTAAATAAGGTTAGTTTTAACTTCATGTTGTCTTAATGATGTCTTCATGTTATACAAATCTGTTGACAGAAACCTAGAACATTCCCAAACCACCACTGAAACCAGATCCAGCAGCTCGATTCGGCATCGCTGTGCTTTCAGAAACGCGTCCTTTGCCATTCATGAGCTCGGGCCGCCGGACATGTGATCCATGTTCATACTGTCCACACTTAGTAAAACACACACATAAACACAGAGCCGAGCTGAGCGGTGTGTACATTAAACACACAGCGCTTTCCTCCCGCTTCACTCTCGCGTTAAATGAAAGCCAGGAAGTGTTTGTTGTGGCTGCCCTTTGCTCTCTGTGTTTCTCTGACTTGACTTTGACTCAACAGGCTTTGTGCGGCTCCTTTTACCGGAACGGCTTCACCCACAAGCTGGTGAATGATCGCTGCTGTTGTGTTTTTGAGGGTGCCAGCACATGTTGGCATATCTACAGCAGCTGAGATGTGTTAGGGCTTCCAAGACTACTCATTTTACTAGCTGACTAATCGTTGATCAATATTTACTTCATGTAAATGACTCTGTGCGGTGTCAGCGGTCTCATCCAGATCTGATTTGGACAGTGCAGGGCTCTACACTTACTTTTCTTTGTAGGAGCGCTTGTGCTCCTAATTTAAAAAATTTAGGAGCACTGTCCAAAATTTAGGAGCACCTTCTAATTAGTAATCAAAAATTCTGATAAAAAAATGAACCTTCCCATTACGAGGTGATATTTGACTCCTTAAAGTGATTTAAAGGGAATTTAGTTTTTACCTTTGTAATGGCAAATGTCAAATAAAAAAATATATATATTTATAAGCTTTTTAACATTTCTAATTAAAACAACAGAATAAAAACAAGTAGAATAAGAAGTAGAATAAAAATAAGTTACCAATCAAATGAAATCAGTATTTAAAGGGGTCATATGATGCTTTTTTAAAGATCATTATTTTGTGTATTTGGTGTAACAGAATATGTTGACATGTTTTAATGTTCAAAAAACACATTATTTTTAAAATACTGTACATTATTGTAGGTCCTCTATGCCCCGCCTCTCTCAAACGCTTCGTTTTCTACAAAGTCCCTCCTTCCGACAAGCGCAGTCTGCTCTGATGTGGCAGAGTCTTAACTTTGATAAAGAATATCTCTTTGGTTTTGAGACTTTAGTCTTTGCAACTTCAGGGATCTTATCTATGCACAATCAGCTTGTAACACTCCAAAGAGAAAGGAAAACTTGAAATCGCATCATATGACCCCTTTAAGAAATAAATTTGTGCTACAGAGGTCGCACAGAAGAACACACAAGTGGCTTTTAGGTGTATTTTCAGATTAAAAATTAAACTTAAACTGCCAGCAGGTGGCGGCAAGTCACTGATTTTATCACTGAATCATTCATTCAATTGATTCGTTCGAATGACTGATTCATTCAGGAACGAAGTGTGACTGTCTTTATGAATGGGTAATTGAATAATTGACTCACTAGATTCGTTTAAAAACGCAGTTCATTCATAAACAAATCACCGCTGTGTTTGAATGGAGATGCGCAGTGGCTCAGCTGTTACTTTGTTTGAAACTATTTTCGTTGACGAAATAGAGCAAAATAAGGCAATTGTGTTAATAACACTTAATATTAACTTCTTGTTTAATGAACTGTTGTATTAAATCAATATCACATTTGCAAACTCCCTTAATAATCATTAAAAGCTGTCACTCATCTTAGTTCGTGATCTCACAAAACTCCATTATAATCGGCGAAGCTCTCTACACTGCACAATGAATCTCTTATTTACACCGTCTACACTGTGTTTGTTATAATGAGAGGATACGTCTGTGATGCATTACTCAACGCTGCAGAAACACGTAAGTACGTTAGAACCTTTGAAGCTCCCTCAG
>NW_015555743.1:185145-186410 GCF_001515605.1 Sinocyclocheilus anshuiensis | reverse complement strand
TGATCGGGTCAGTCGCACAGGTGCTCCTAAATATTATTTCATAGTCGCACGCAGTAGTTTTCAGTCGCAAATGCTGTAGAGCCCTGCAGTGTGAGACTGAGGAGATTGTCCACACGACTGAGATGTGGTGAAAGAGTGGATATCTCCATTGCCTGATTTTATATCTGAATTCAGACCATCGCAGATGTCCAAAGCACCAGTGCATTCGCTCATGACATGCTGTTTGAATGCAGCTTTGTCTAAGCTAATGTTGTTATCATTGCATGAGTAGGTACAGATAATGAATATTTTAGTACTGTGATTGTCTGATACCAATCTGACTGATAAATATAACAGTAGTTTTGACACTAAGGCAGTTCATGCAAACTGTTTTTATCAGTGTACACAAGATCTTGTTATTAGACTAGAAAAAATGCAAAGACCGCCTGTGGAATCTGTGTTGTAATCTGGTTTTTTTATTATGCTTAAAGACAAACCATGTCCAAATTCATTAGTAAACATCATTGCGAAGCATTTTATAATTTATTTTTTCTTTAAACCAAAGGCAGTTTCAAAAACGTAGGTTGACAGCCCGTTTTCTACCATCACAAACATGTAGCCAATCCCGTCAACTTGAGGGGCGGGGCGTTGCATATCATTAGCCATCTGAGATGGTGTACATGATTTGTACAAAATTAGCAACACATTATTAGCTGTTTGATAACATAGTCAAGCCAAAGGCTAATGATATCAATTACGTCAAATGTCTGACGTTATAGAGAGCTACATGAAATGTATTATCACTCTGCTACGTGGACTTATAGATGACCTTGCATACATCGCTTGTCTTCTTCATAATCAGTTTCTGGTTCAAAGATATAGTACAATATTGCCATTGTTTAGCATTTACTACTTCAGTTAACTGAATGAAAGTGGAGCAGGTCTGATGGTATGATTGAGTAGAGGTGGAGACTAATTTGCATATTCATGAATGCGTGCATACTTAATGAGGTAAGGGTGGAGAGTTACATTTTGAGGCATGAAAAATGATTTTCATGTAGAAAAAATGTTGAAATGTCAATGTCACTTTTTCTCTTGACAAGAAGTGCTTTTATTCAGTCGCAGAACGACTGAGAACGGAAGACGTTTCACATGCGCGCTCCTCTTCACTTCAGCGCCAGGTGCGAGTCAAGCGAGCACGGATACGGTCCTGTGCTCGCAGCGCGTGCTCTTTGCGCGTGCTCTTTGCGCGCTGTAGCCTGTATCCTTTCATATTAAAGCACAAG
>NW_015555743.1:179772-185135 GCF_001515605.1 Sinocyclocheilus anshuiensis | reverse complement strand
ACATTTAAGAACATGTCTCTGAAATGGTTTTCAAAACTGTCCTGGAGCAGCCCAGCACTGTCTCACTCATCCAACACACCCGATTTAACTCTTCAGCTCGTGTTTATTTTAGCACTTCCATCAGTGAATACGCAGCCTGCAAAACACTAATATATACATCAAAGAAATAATACAGTTAAACAAGAAAGTAGTCTAAATAAGAAAGTTAAATACACCCAGTCTACCGGACGCGAGTGGCGCGGCGCGACAAAATACTATAAAACTCATTATAATCAGTGATTATATATATATATATATATAATTTTGAAACACAAATAATAAATGAGGCTCAATCAATAACAAACATGCGTGTTTATTTTAGCACTTCCGTCAGTGAACACACAGCCTGCAAAACACTAAAATAAATATCAAAGAAATAATACAGTTAAGCAAGAAAGTAGCCTAAATAAGAAAGTTAAATACACCCTGTATACCGGACGCGAGCGGCGTGGCACGACACGACAAAATACTATAGAAGAACCCATTATAATCAGTGATGCTGTCTACACTGGATGCGGCACAACATGACAAATCCCCGACAGTAAACTGCCTCTTTCTATTTTTGAGGGACTGACACAGAGTTCAAATGTCCTGTGTAGACACTAGACAGACTCAACCTGTTGCGACGCGGCGGTGTCGTGTCCGGTGCAGACACGGTTCACTGTTCCGCCACCAAGCAAGCGAAATAGGAATCGTTGCCACATTTCTTGTTAACATCTTCCATTTATCGCTGCCTCGTTTGTATTTGGCCAGTTTGGAGAAAGCCTCATCAAACCTGATCAGCCAGGCCTTTGCGATCACGGGAACTTGAAGACACTTGTACAAACGCGGATGGGTGACATGAATGGAGATGGCTCTAGATCGGCGATGTAGTATTTGGTTTCCCAACAAGGTCCATCGCCCAACACAAAATTAATTTACCGAATGCAGAATAAACTGTATTTTCCTGCGCTCAAACCTGCCAATCTAAAGGAAACGCTGTGTATGGCGTTTGAGGTAATTTGTGAATTAGGCTACCATAGACTTATAGTCTAAATAAAATTCGTATTATGCTTGTTATAGAGTGCGTGACTTCACGTGCGCTATTGCCGGTGGCAGTAGAGGTTGTCATGGCGACCGTCACAGCCCTAAAAGTAAAAAACATTTCTGTGAATCAGTTCAGACTGTTCCAGGGAACTGATTTAAAACATTTTCAGAGATTCATGTATTGAATAACACCAGATAACTAGTGCAAAGAGCAAAAGAAATATTCTCAGAGGGAATCGGCTGACATCAGGGAAACGGCTTGAACTTGGACTGGGTTTGGGAACGGGTCAGTAGTCGGACCGGCCGCTCTGTCCCAATGTGCTGCCGCAGCAGTTCAAACTCCACTCTTAATGGCTCAAGCACCTCCCTTTCCTCTGCATTACTCTCAGCACTGGCTCCCTTCCACCCGCTGCTCCAAGAGCTTTCCATCTCCAGCCATCTCTGCGCCTCTTGCATGATATCTCTCACATGCACACACACGCTCCATGCCTAAGGCCTTCTGCAACGGTTGAAGGGATAGTTTACATTTCTGTCATGATTTACTCACCCTCATGCCATTTTGAAAAATATCCTTTTTCTACCACAGAGTAAAAACTGGCTTTTTAACTCAAAATTCTGCATGATCTCTCGCATTTCAGTTTTTTTGTTTTCCGCCACACAATGAAAAATATGATAAGTAATTTAGTTCATATCTCACAATTCTGACTTTTCGTCTCAGTATTGCAAGTCTGTATCTTGCAATTGAGTTAACATTTCGCATTTCTGACTTTTTTTCTCAGAATTACAAGTTTATATCTCGCAATTCTGATTTTCGCAATTCTTCTTTCTCAGAATTGAGAAAAAAGTTGCAATGATGTTATTTATTTAAATGTATTTTTTATTTTTTTTTATCCCGTAGCAAAAGCATACTTCCATAAAAGTCAGTGGGGTCTAATGTTGCTTGGACCCCAACATTTTTCAGAAAATTACAGAAAAAAAGAAAGTTGTAAGTGTTTGTAAGAAAGTAGAAGATAAAGAAAGTTGTATGGATTTGGAGCGACATGAGGGTGAATTAATTATGACAGAATTTATATTTTTGGGTATACTATCACTTTTTATCTTGCAATTCAGACTTTTTTTTTTCTAGCAATTATGAGAAAAAAAGTCTGAATTGTGAGAAAAAAACTCAGAATTGCAAGATATTCAGAATTCTGAAATTACAAGTTTATATCTCACAATTTATTTTTTCGTTTCCACCACAGAATAAAAAACAAAGAAAATATTGCAAGTTCATATTCACAATTCTGACTTTTCTTCAATATCTTGCATTTCTGATTTTTGCAATTCTTTCTCAGACAAAAACATCTGGATTGTCTGAAAAAGTTGGTTACATTATTTATTTATTTATGTATTTGTTATTTATCCTTTGGTAGAAACAAGCTTCCATAAAAGTGAATGGGTTTCAGTGTGGTTGGATCCCAAAATTTTTCAAAATATCATAGAAAGAAAGTCATACCAGTTTGGAAGAAAACATAGTAGAAGAAAAAGAAAGTGATACGAGTTTATGACACGAGAGTGAGTTAATTATGACAGAATTGAATTTTTTTGGGTGCACTGTCACTTTAACACATTGATTTTAACATCTATGTTAAGCAGCACTGCGAATAGATTTTCAACCTATTTTTCTGCATGCTAAATATGCAAAATGCCTAATGTGTAAAATGTATCTAATGCTGTATAAGCAGTGTAGCACAATCTCCGTTTAACTCATTTCTACCGTCACACTTTGTAAACCATTATCCTAACCCGTCCTTCTCAGCAGCCAGTGATGTTTCTGAGTCAGCAGGTCATGGTTAATTTCTCACGCTGTAGATTCGGTTTGACCAGGTCGTGGGGAAGATCTCACATGGATGAGATGTTTTATGAAGTCCACGTGCATGCGCAGACACCGCTGGTCGATCCTGAATCGATAGTCAATGTTCCACCGTGCTGCTGTGTCCTGAGCGTTTGACATGGACATCAATCCTGTCAGACTTTTTTCACTGCGTCTCTAACAGTCCGCCTTAAATCAGACAGACAGGGGTATATATTGTTATCCAAATGTATTTGCAAAGAGATGCAGTATATGCTATATAGCCAATCTCAACCTGATTTCATTTTCATTGCAAAATGTAAACCATATTATTATTACCTGGCTCTTTATATCAAGTTGGTTTTCCCATCTTTATTTGCCTACTTCTGCAACTTTTATTTCCAGTACACTCATGTAAAGTGATATATACTATAATCGCATCCAGCTGTAATCTGATAAATGCGACTGACTGTAAGGCATGAAGATATTAAGATATTGTATTGAAAAAAATTATATCGCGATACATATTGATATTGAATTATTGTCCAGCCCTATGTAAACATTAACATTGTAACATGATTTTCTGTAAAGCTGCTGTGAAAACTGCTCTGTAAATAAATTTGACTTGACTTGATTACTGTAATGTATCTGGATGTTTTACTCTTGACAGTGCATTTTGGGAATTTTTGTTTTTCTCATTTTTTTATTTTAATTTTTTTTATTATTCTCAGTATTGATACAGAACAGATTTTAATTGCATTCATGCAGTCAGTTACGATGTTAGTCCAGTTTTTAAAAAAATAAATTAAAGGCAGTAGAACAATACTCTACCATGCTGTACAAATATTTTGCAAATGCGAATCAATTTTTGTTTATAAAATGTACCCTATACCTTTTAATGCTATGCATCTGCCGAGCACATAAAGGCAAATGCAACTGATAAATTGAGGAAATGTTTTTTAATTCTTTGTTTTATTATAATTTATATTTTTGTGTGTGTGTGTAAAATATAATTTCTTATTATTTTCTTTTGATTTTGTGGTGAAATATGACCTAAACATGTTATTGACAGTTTTTGAAGTTTAACCAACAGACCAGCTCTACTGTATTACAACAGTACAACATTTTAATCATGTGTGTATTTGACACGTCTTTGGATTTTTTTTCTTTAAATAAACATTAGTTTATATGAATGCCATTTTGAATTTGAGCAAATATATAAATGTTGGGATGCAAATCTAATTTAGTCACAAGGTTTATCACGCAGCTCTACCACTGCTTCATATTTGTGCTGTACTTTGGGTCTCGTCGCAGGCTTGTTTTAACCTGTGCTAATCGCTTTGCATCTCTTGCGGAGGCTTGATTGAGTCCACGCTCTCCTGAAGGCATTTGCAGAGTTGAAAGTTTTGAAGGAACTGCTCACAGATAAAGTTCTTTTGAGACTCTTGTACATATGGAGTCATATATTAGATGCTTTATACAGGGCAGGCAGGCTGAAAATGTGAAGCATCACGACTCGGATATGCTCGAGGAAAAGTCAATGAGCCATGCTTTCTCTAGCCTAATATTCAGTGTTGGGAAGGTTACTTTGGAAATGTAATAGGTTACAGATTACAAGTTACCCTACTTAAAATGTAATAAGTAGTGTACTTTTTCAATTACTTTATTAAAGTAATGTAACTGATTACATTTGATTACATTTTGATTACTTTTCTAAATTTCTAATGTTTTCAACTGTTTATCATTTTCAACCATGTAAACCAGGCAGGGTAACTCTTACAGTAGTACTTAACACTGATTACTGTCACACTTTCGAAATCCTTCATCACTTGAATTAAGATTATATTTCAATTTTAAAGTAGACATTGGATGCAAAATTCACTTTTACATGGTATTTGCACATAAATGTATCTCAGCAATGTGTGGACACAACCACCCTACAATGATAAAAATCCACTCCTTTTTTTTTTAATCCCCCAAAATCCCAAACAGTCTCAATTATCAAGCCGTTTTGATTTTCTGAGTAGTATGATGTCATATTGTTCAGGCCCCGCCCACAACCGCCACTTAGGACACAGTGTATTAGTTTTGTTTTTAACGGTAATGCGCCACTGAATACACCTAAATTCGTTTAAGTCTGCACAAATAATTTTACTCCAGACTGCTTTCTGAATGAGGGACAATTCAAGGCAGGTTTTGTTAAGTTAAAATTCAAGGATAGATCATACCAACTTGTGGAAGATCAATGTCCCCTTTGAAGCACAGCCACCACAAAATCAGACTTACTTTGAGATCATCCTGAAGTTAAATACATATTTAAAATCATAACAATAAATGTTTTATTAGCTATGATACTGTTTTTGGAATCAAATCTTTACATAGCTATGACAGTAAACACTAGAATCTAACAATGCCTTGGAAAAAAAGTTAAACTTTTAAAAAAAATGAAGCATAGCTATACATAAAC
>NW_015555743.1:174875-179476 GCF_001515605.1 Sinocyclocheilus anshuiensis | reverse complement strand
TTGGCGTTTCATATTTGAGAGCAGTCACTGCAATGTATGAAAGAAATCAATTAAATCTGTATGTGGGAGTGTGCGTGAAATAAGCAGATGTAACCCCCTTTGTAATCCTTAACATTTTAATAAGTAACTGTAATTTAATTACATTTTTTCTCAGTAACTGTAACTGATTACAAGTACTTTTATTTTGTAATTAAATTCCGTAATTCCGTTACATGTAACTAGTTACTCCCCAACACTGCTAATATTGCTTGTCAGCATTTGTAGAGCTCTGAGCGTAAGGTTTAAGTCTGACTAGGATTAAAGGATTGATTTTTCCAAAAATAAAAACTGCCATTATTTATTCACACTCATGTCATTTTTCAAATCTTCTTTATTAAATTACATGTTAAGTGTTCCTGCAGAAAATCGTGGTTGTGGAGTTGAACCACCCTGGATGGTTCAATATTGAGAGACTTGTATGACAGAAGGGACAAACGAACAGCCGGTTCCCTCTGGGCATAAACAGGAAGAGGATGCATCATAATCAGATGCAGAACAGACAGTATGGATCTGTTTATTCTCAAGAGGAGACGGTCATGGGAATGTATATGCATGTTTTTCTGCTATGGATATATGAGGCTTCACAATGTTTCCATGTCCTCTGGATGCTGACATTTTTATAAACAATTAGTCACTAGTGAAAATCAGTAAAGGTTTCTTTTTATAGACAGGCAAATAAAGTAGCTGGAGTATCTGTGCATGAGATTGGTTGATTATAATTAGTTTCACCTTTTCTACAGCGGATCGGTTCCAGATTAAGCACTGGCATAGTGTTGGCGCAAAGGTGGTAATAGTGAGTTAAAAGATCCAAATCATGCATTTGAACTGAATTAGATTTCCTGAAACAAGGACGTTTTTGTGTGTATACTGTATACTCATGATTTCAAGGTGTGGCAAAGAAAGGATTCCCATCTTCCTCTGATCTGAACTCCCATACCTGGAAAACCACGTTAAATGTCTTTTTTTGCAAATGCCACTCAGATCCTTTATGCATTTAAAGGAATAGTTCACCCAAAAATGAAAATTTGCTGTAAATGTGCTCATCCTCAGATCGTCCAAGATGTAGATGAGTTTGTTTCTTCATCAGATTTGTAGAAATGTACACTCTAAAAAATGCTGGGTTATAATTTTTTTTTAACCCAAATGCTGGGTTCAGCCTGATGTGGACTCTCATTCTGACGGCACCCATTCACTGCAGAGAATCCATCGCTGAGCAAGTGATGCAATGCTACATTTCTACAAATCTGATGTAGAAACAAATTTTTGGTAAACTATTCCTGTAATCACACTACTCATAGGGAACTAAACTTCATAGCTAAAGTCGATTTTCAGAAATGAAAATGCTGGCAAAGTCTTGCAGCTTTAAATAGACGTCATTTACAGGAAGAGCTACTCGTGATCTGTTGTGACATTCATTTTTATATGACAATATCTCGTTTTGTAACGCACCACATTGTGTTCTTGCACAATGTCTATTTTTCTTATAAAGATCGTTTGATTTGTTACTCCACAGATCTTTACAGTGTTGAAATCCTCATAGTAGGGCTGCACGATAAATCGAAATGGAATCGCCCCGCAGAAGAAACCCAAGAAATGCCTATAGCGGTTGCTGAATAAACAGAAAATTTAACTGCTTTCATTGATTCAATGTGACTAATAAACACAGGACTATGACAATATATGATTTATCCGAGTTCTTATTATAATTATTATCATTTTCATTCTAATAAAGTATATAATAATGCAATGCTTATCGACATAGCCTTTATCACTACTACTTCGAATACTATGAAATATGTTGTGTGCCTTATTCTTTGTAAGAAGCCACATCATCTCACAGAAGGATTTATTTCAAACACTCGACTGACGTTATGAAGTGAGTTTGGAGTAAAAATATGTTATTACATGTGGTATTTTCACATGCTTTCAGATGGAGCAGCATTTACTTCACAGAGCCGTAATTCACTGAGAAGCTATGCAAACAGCTGTTATTATCGTGAAAGATTTCTTCGATTTCAGAATCGCGCAATAAAATCGTCTGCGATTTTTTTTTATTTTTTATTTTTTTTTTGCGTAACTTGTCAGTGAACTATAGTAAATTCTGCTCCATCTTAAAGCACGTGATGATGATTTCCTGTTTGGAGTAAAAATATGTTATTAAATGTGGTATTTTCACATGCTTTCAGATGGAGCAGCATTTACTTCACAGAGCCGTAGTTCACTGAGAAGCTATGCAAACAGCTGTCATTATCGCGAACGATTTCTTCGATTTCAGAATCTTCGATTTGTTTGCGTAACTTGTCAGTGAACTACGGCTATATGTAGTAAATTCTGCTCCATCTGAAAGCACGTGATGATGATATCCTGCTGATTACAGAACCGGCTTTTTTAACAAAATGTGCATGACAATCGCATTCGATTAATCGTGTAGCCCTACCTTATAGTCACATGGTTAGATGAACGCTATTGAGCATGACTGTCAGTCATGAATGCATGAGCGGTTGGATCATCTCAGCATCATAAAGGCAGGAATGTAATCTTATTACAGTCTTTAAGTCGTGTGATTATCTCTGCAAGCAGTATTCCATTAAAATGTCTTATACACAAATACAAGCTTTAAATTATTTATGTTTGCACTTATGCATTAAGCAGACGCTTTTATCCAGAGCGACTTGCATTGCATTCAAAGTTTGCATTTTATCACTTCATGCATTTCTTGGGAATCAATGGTGGGAATCAATTTAGTGAATCATTGCATGCACCATTTGATCTATACAGAAGTACAGGATATTATTGCTCGTAGTATTTTTTTGTGTGCCGTAATGATGCAAAATTAACTATGCACGCTCCGATAACAAATGGGATGTTAAAAAAATTCAGTTTAGCTTATTTCAGCAAATTTAGTAGGTCGTCCAGGTATTCTGTGCATGCAATAAATTTGCATGCTCTGTGCATTATGAATGTTGTCTCTCTTGAGAGCAGTTCTTGATGAGGTTTTGATTCATGCTTTCTATCTCTGTTATCTTGATTTTAGCCAAATTGCACCCCATGGGTTGCATTTGTACCTGACAGATGAAGCAAGAGTGACGTTTTGGCTGCATTAGTGAAGCAAACATAATGTTCTGAATGCAAATTGTGCCTTGAATGCAGATGTGCTGAATGCAGATGTGCAGCGTGCAGACAGGCTCATGTCGTCTAGTTAATTGAGCACTTAGAAGAGGTAAGAGTCCCATCTCCCTTGCTGACTGCATATGGCACATTAGATGGCATCGTCAGTCGATTCGCCGTTTCCCACTGGTTTGGTTTTATGGCAGGTTTGCTGCACTCGAGCGCCTCCTGATTGCTGAATAATCACCATCGAATCTGCATTTGCACTCACGAGGTTCATCGCTGATCGAGTTAGTTCATTTGTTTGAGATTGAAAACATAAATGTAGCTGAAATGCTCAAATAAACGTGTCCTGCCTGAACTGATTTCTGTCTGATTTCAGAATGAACGGCTCCAAATGTTGCTTTAAAAACTGCAGTTGATGGGTTTTATGTGCTGCTGCTCAGATGTCTTCCTGTCTAAGTTATAAACAGGAACTGCGGATAACTAACCTGCTGTCCATCAGGCCATTTGAATAGCTGTTATTATCTCCTCCTCAGTGTTTCCATTTCTATATTCAGAGAATACAAAGTATGTATTTATTAGTTCTGTGTGATTTGGAGAAAATGTCTAATTGTGATTTTTTTTGTTTGTTTTTTTGGACAGATATTGCGATTGCGATTTGATTTGCGATTTTAATTTTGCAAACTCAAGCTTCAGCTTAATATTGTCAGTAGTGTGCAGCACAGTATGGGTATAGTTATTGTTACCCTGCTGAAAAAAACAAACACAATAGAAACCATCACAGAAATTCTTATGGTTTCCATTAAAACAATTACAAAATTCCTTTTTGTAGTGTGTTTAGGGCATTATTCCAATAGGAATTACTGTTGTTCCATTGTTTCCCGTCTGCCTGATTACATCCCACCATAGAATCCATCAGATACCAGTAGACACCATTATAGTTTACATTAAAACCAATATAATTCCCATTATAACCCTTAAATCCATTAAGTTTTCTATTGTGTGTTGGGAGGGGTTCTATTGTTTTTTTTCAGCAGGGAATATTATAATGGTATTATTACTTTTACAGAATTTACTTAGTTACTGAATTTCACAGGAAAGATTAGTTTATTTTGTGTAAATAAAGAACTGTATTACAGTCAATTATTAAAGTATTAGGTTGATTTATTCATTTTTAGGTATTTGGGATTTTAAGAACAAGTGGAAAATGTGCTGAATGTTTCATTTCATCCAAGTGAAATTAGCAAGCAGTTAGACTGAATTTACATTTGTCTTAAACGCGGAGCCAGGCGCGAGTCGACACAGGTTGCGCGCGTGCATCAAGCCTCATCCATACTGTCAGATGCGCTCGTGAAGACTTGCGGAGCCGGGTGCGAGTATAACCGAGCATTATGAGACAGGCTGCGTGAGTGCGGCAAGCATGAACGGCTCGTCCGTGACGCGGGATTCGC
>NW_015555743.1:172443-172593 GCF_001515605.1 Sinocyclocheilus anshuiensis | reverse complement strand
ATTTTCTATAGGATTGAGGTCTGGAGACTGGCTAGGCCACTCCATGACCTTAATGTGCTTCTTCTTGAGCGTTGCCTTGGTTGCCTTGGCGGTATGTTTCGGGTCATTGTCATGCTGGAAGACCCATCCATGACCCATCTTGGCTGAGGG
>NW_015555743.1:163644-172036 GCF_001515605.1 Sinocyclocheilus anshuiensis | reverse complement strand
CCATCTGCCAGATTACATCCCACCAATAGAATACATCAAATACCAGTAGAAACCATTATAGTTTACATTAAAACCAATATAATTCCCATTATAACCCTTAAATCCATTAAGTTTTCTATTGTGTGTTGGGAGGGGTTCTATTGTTTTTTTTCAGCAGGGAATATTATAATGGTATTATTACTTTTACAGAATTTACTTAGTTACTGAATTTCACAGGAAAGATTAGTTTATTTTGTGTAAATAAAGAACTGTATTACAGTCAATTATTAAAGTATTAGGTTGATTTATTCATTTTTAGGTATTTGGGATTTTAAGAACAAGTGGAAAATGTGCTGAATGTTTCATTTCATCCAAGTGAAATTAGCAAGCAGTTAGACTGAATTTACATTTGTTTTAAACGTGGAGCCGGCGCGAGTTGACACAGGTTGTGTGCGTGCATCAATCCTCGTCCATATTGCCAGATGCGCTCGTAGAGGCTTGCTGGGCGCGAGTATAAACGAACATTACGAAACAGGCTGCGTGTGTGCGGCAAGTGTAAACGGCTCCTCCGTGAGACGCGGCAGAGAGGAGCGAGTATGAGAAGCATTTACAGACACAGGCTGTGTGTGCGGTCTTCTGAATTGGGAATAGCCAACATGCATTATAAACTTATTTCAAATTAGAATCTGTTGGGGAGATAAAATGTGCAAGATAACGTTCATGTACTAATAAAAACATCTAAGAATGTATATTTTATTCTCCAGTACTGAAAGCAGAACCGATAAGGGAGCTCTTGATATGTGTTGTGGCACAGCTCTTGCAAATTAACGTTACCCTTTTAGTTTGGTGTCTGTCATTTCCAAGCCGAAGTAATCTCATATAACAAGTTTTTCTTTAGTATTAATTTGCCTAACTGTCGATCTGACCCTGTAGACGCCATAATCACACACTCTCTCTCTCTCCGACTTTGTTTTTGTTTAATTTTTTTTAAACGGTGGGCGTTTACGCAGTTGGCTAGAGCAGTGCTGATTGGGGAGAATAGAGATGCTCTCACTCTATTGGTTAGTAAGGCTGCCACTCAAGGCTGGCAGTCATGCATATGCTCTGGAACAGAGTAATATCGCATCCACATCGCAGGCTTTGCGATTAGCAAATCGCAACGTCTGAAATCGCAATTGCGATTAGATTTCAATTAATTGCACCAGGTGCTAGTATTTATTCTTACCAGGTTAGTGGCAATATAGCATAAAATATAGCATATAGTGACATTTAAAGACATTTATAATGTTACAAAAGATTTCTATTGCAAATAAATATCTGTTCTTTTGAAATTTCTGTTCATCAAAGAATCATGAAAAATTAAATGTATCACAGTTTCCACAAAACTATTGGGCAGCACAACCGTTTTCAACATTGATAATAATCAGAAATGTTTCTTAAGCAGCAAATCAGCATATTAGAATGATTTCTGAAGATCATGTGACACTGAAGACTGGAGTAATGATGCTGAAAATTCAGCTTTGATCACAGGAATAAATTACATTTTAACAGATATTCACATAGAAAACAGCTGTTTGAAATTGCAATAATATTTCAAAATTTTTACAGTATTTTTAATCAAATAAATGCAGCCTTGGTGAGCAGAAGAGTCTTCAAAAACATTTTAAAAAATCTCACCAACTAAAATTTTGAATGGTACTATAATGTAGATTTTTTTTCTGCTTTGTCATATTGTGTATAGTTAGGACACTGTGTAAAAGTTCACTAGATGTTCTGTGTTGATCTGAGTGTGTGAAACCTTTACGTGTGTGTGTGTGTGTGTGTGTGTCAGTCTAACACCTTCCTTGCCTTTATCTGACCCTATGAGCTGACGTTGTCACCTTGTCAAATTGTCGCATGCTTACGATCATTTATAGTAGGACAGCGCTGACCTTTTTTATACTGGTATTTTTTATACCATCTGCTGGGCAGCGCTGACAGCTTTATGAATTATAAATGTCTCCTCGGGACCCTCGCTCAAATTCCGCCTATCCATCAAAAGGACTAACCTTCAGACGTGCCGCCAATGCATCCTCGTCTTTCTATGTGTCTGAAATTCACACTTCAAGTTTTTTTTTTTTTTCTCTGCACATGAAAGTGGATAATGTCTCTAAACTCAGAATTAACCATTCGATCACACGGTATTGCAGACGAGCTCCAAGAGGCTGTTTCTGTGCTAAAATCCAGTTTCCAGAGGGATTATAGAGCACAATCCAGATTAAACCCTTTCAGAAAACCTGCACATGTGTGTTTGTGTTATGAAAACACCTTCCTCACGGCAAATTG
The DNA here is from genome assembly GCF_001515605.1 of Sinocyclocheilus anshuiensis. Lineage (NCBI taxonomy): Eukaryota > Metazoa > Chordata > Actinopteri > Cypriniformes > Cyprinidae > Sinocyclocheilus > Sinocyclocheilus anshuiensis. The sequence continues at coordinate 169,732 of NW_015555743.1, read as the reverse complement.
TCATTTGTTTTTTTGTCAAAATGTAACATGCGTACTGTCACCAGCAGCTGTGTATTCACTTTATTGGGGCCATATAAAAATCCATTTTATTTTTTATTCCATTTCTTTCCCCAAATTTTGTGTTTTCACTTTTAATTCTTCTGAATGCATGGTTTAATTAATTCAGTTTTATTATCAAAAGGGTGTCTAATTAAATACATTCATTAAACTTTTTTCAGAAATGTAAAGATGGCAAGAATGGACTTGAATTTCTTGCATGAGGAATAGTGTTGGGCGATATGCTCAATTTTCATATCGTCAGCCTGTGAGATCGCCAATACTATATTATCGTGCTAATTTATTTAATTATTTATTTACTTCGTTTCATTGCCAGAAAGTGAACCACCTCCAGTGTAAAGCCTCGTACACACCGGGACGATTATCGAGCGCTTATCGCCGATGTTTTTCGATGCGTCTTTTGTGTTCATATACCCAAGCGATTTTCGCTGGCGATGAGCCGAGTGAACGCGCAAATTCACTCCCTGACATTAGATGGCGCTTAATGAAAAACCTCTCCATAACAACTCCCTCTTATCGAGATTTTTGTAGTCGCTGTCGTGTTTGTCATAAAGCCCTTTGTGTTCAGACACCAATGAGACCAGCAGCTCTACAGTCATCTTGCCTCGATGCATCTTCTTGGTCATCATGGGATTGTTAGACATCAATGTGTGCTCGGCAAGACCGTTTTGTGCTTGAGCGCCACCAAGTCGTGTTTTACTGTAACTTCAGAAGCTCCAGGCACGTGAACAATCTCATTTGTCGGCCAGTTTTTATCACGGCGCGTCAAACCAAAAATTACGCTTTTACGCCTCGCGTTGTGCGTGTCGGTGTGCACACTCACATTGGTGCCCTTTGTTTAGTCACGAGGCTTTAAACGTCAGCAATAATCGCACGTGAGATTCGTCCCGGTGTGAACGAGCCTTAAGGCTAAGGACTTAAATGCAAATGTTGATTTAATTTAGTTAATAGAATTTAATTGATAAAGAAAATCTATTTATGACATTATTTTTGACAGCATCCTAATTTTACAGCATTTTTACACAAGTGCCTAAAACTTTGCAGGTAGGTTTCTTGAAGCATCTTGGAGACGTCACAGTTCTTCTGGATTTAAAAAGTCAAAAGTCAGTGTCACTGGATTATTACAATTAATGGCAAAATGAATATTTGGACACTGTCTGTTCACTTTAGACCAGTGGTTCTCAAACTTTTTTGGTCGCGCCCCCCTTTAAACCTATAAAAAAAAAAACCTGACCCCCTTTCCCAAATCCCCATTCCACCTCAGACCACCAAATAATTTCACTAAACATTATGAAAAATTAATGCTTTTTTAATTTGTGTTCAGTTCAGCTATAAGCAGCTCTATAAAAGGCAAAAGTGTTGCTATTCAGCTCAAGTTAATTCATTGTTTATATATAATTTATTATTCATATATAGGTCTCTTGAAGCGTCTTGGAGACGTTGCCACAGTTCTTCTGGATTTAGTCTGTCTCAGTTTGTTCTGGATGAAGATGAGATCAGATCTCTGTGTGTAGCACTGGCTGTTTTCAGACTCCTTGTGCAAAAAAAAATCTCACTGGATTATTACAATTAATGGCAAAATGAATATTTGGAAATGTAAACTGATATTTCCTACTGACTACAGCAAAAGATGGAAATAACTGACTTAAAACCATTTTTAGCTGCTGAAAATACTAGTGTTCTAATCATTTTGGCCACCACTGTATATTAAATGTAAAATATGTGTAAATGTGTAAATTATTACTTTTTTATTAAAATTTATTTATTTGTCATTTAAGATAAATTGCAAAGATAGAAAGCAGTAGTTTTGCATCCTCATCAGCTGGTTTGTGTTTTTGAGCAGATGCCAGTCGTGTCCTCAGATCAGCTCTCTTTACACTTCCTCATACATGATCAGGAAATTGCAGACCTAACCCTGCGGTATTGTTGTCTTTGTCTAGCCAGCGTTCTGCTGCCTTATGCGCTCGTCATTGTCTCAGCGGTTTAATTTTAGCCTGGTTACGTCAGTAACGCACACACGGAGAGTGTGAGACCGTCTGCTGCCGCAGACATGGATCTCTTTCACAGAAGATGTGCGATTTAAAGCTTTAATCAAGACACCTGATGCTGCCGAGATATTCAGCTTTAGTCTCAGATCACGAATCAATCAGCATATGTAGTATGTTGTATTTCCTGACTGTGCATGAGAATCCAGCTGTGAGCTGAAATGTGTAATTCCTTTTTTATTTTTAAAAGTAAAACCTTATTTCTTAATGTTCACTATAAGTAAGTCACGGATAGTTTGGCTTCTTGAATGAAAAACTCTGACTCTGATGCTTTCAAAAACATTGAGTATTGCAACATCGACTCAGCCAATGGGGTGAGTTTGGGGGCGGGATAAATCTGTTTGACTAACCAATCACAGATATGGAGAATGTTTTGGAGAAAATCAGTCATTATTTTGGCAGTTGCGTGTGTTGATGAGCAGAAAATATACACTTCAGCTTTTAAAAATCCGCCTCTGCTCCTCTGAAAGTTCCCAGTTCCTGATTTCATTCCTCAAGAAGAACAAAACAGAAGTAAATTTCCTCTTTCTCTGCGTTATTTATCAGACTCTCAGTAGATTTATTTTGGTGGTCTTTCCCACCTGAGACTGTTTCAATTACATCTGATTTCCAGGTACACTGCAAGTGAGCACAAATGAGGGTTCAGTCTTAGAAATGAAATGGGATGGAAGAGAAGTAGTTATAAACCCTAGTGTTGCTTCCAAACTGTATGACGAAAGTGCATTTTTACTATAAAGCTCTAAGAAGCACCATAAAAGTGTCATAAAAATAGTTCCTATAATGCATTCAAAATCTTCTGAAGTAATATGAACTACATTTATGACATTTTTATGGTTATGGGTATATACGAGGAATAGTTAACTAGTTATTGACTGATACAGCTGTTATTGGCTGCATGATTAAGCAAAATGTGATAATTGACTTAGTGTGATGATTAGGGATGCATCGATCCGATACTCAGTATTGGTATCGGCTCCGATACTGGCATTTTCTGCCGGATCGGGTATCGGTCAGACGAGACCGATCCAAATCTGATATTGTGCGTATACTATTGTGTTATTATTATTAAGCCCCATGAAAGGCACAAAAACATTATAAATGTGTGCTGTGACTCCGTGTAGCTTTAAAGCTGGTAATGGAGGCTTGAGCCGTTGATAGCATTCTAATGCAGTTATTAATGAAGTTATTAGAAAGAGAGCGAGAGAGACAGAGACACACAGAGAAAGAGAAAGAAAGAGAGAGTTTGTGTGAATTAGGCTACCTCTGTGCGTCCCTCAACAGTGTTCTGCAGCAGCGTCTCTAAACAGCGCTGTTATTACCTCGCTAGTGAGAAATGTCATGTGTAGCCTTTAAGTTGCTACACTATATAGGCTAACTGATAAAATCATCAGGGCAGCGCTGACAACACCTTTTTGTGCAAACTGCGTGACCGTAGTGTGCGTGTGCGAGCACGTGTGATTGCAGTAATTCCTGTGTGCTGTATAGGTACTGTATGCTAATTTCCGTTATTACAGTAAACTATGCGAAGTGATATGGAACTGTAATGCGGTCAAGAGAGCTGCCTGGAACTACGTTTGCCGTGCGTTTCCCTGAAAATAATTGCACACCTCAGAACGTTCATCAGCCAATCAGATTTAAGCATTCAACAGCCCCGTAGTATAAAGGCTATTAATAATCTAATGTATAGCACAGTAATGGAGGCTTTTTGAGTTTATATTTATCTATAAATACATTTACTTGTTTTCATTAACATTTTACCAGATTTACTCCTACACTTATTCACTTTTATTTGTTCCCCACTAAATAATGTTATTTCTCTAAATGTTTAGGTTTTATAAAATTGTGCACTCATGAATTTTCTAGAATAACTTTTGCTGCTAAATTATCCACTGACCTAGTTTACAATAGTATTTTTGTTATAGGTTATGATTATGTATTTTTTCATTTGTTATTTTTCATTAAAATGAAGTTGTCTATATTTAGTAGATTGTGTTTAACACACAAAAGAGTGACGATCAGGTCAACCCACAGAAGTATAGAAATTCTACATTGATTAAAAAAAAAAAACTGCGCTGGGATCGGATCGGAATCGACCGATACTCAGAATTTTTGGGATCGGATCAGATCTGAAAAAAATGGCATCGTTGCACCCCTAGTGATGATTTATAAATTATAAACTAAGACTTCTTATTATGTTGCCTAAATGATTTTTTCTATTGTATAGTGAAATCATACAGTAGTAATATTTATTTAGTTTTTAATATTTTTTTTAAATTTAGTTGGTAGTAGTAGCAATAATAATATAATAATAATTATATTGTAATAATTACAATTAAAATAACAAAATATTTATTTATTTATCATGAAATTGACAAAATTACAAAGCAGTAGGGCTACTTTTAATTTGCAATTTTTATCAGATTAAAAATTTGAATCCCCCCCCCCCCCCCCAGTTTGTTGATCATCATGTCAGTAAAGCTTGTTTGAATCTCTTTGAATGCCACAAAAGAGAGTGTGTGCGTATGTGTTGTAGGCCACTTGTCAGATTGAATATCTCCACCACAGAATATTGTTTTTATCCTCAAGTCTGTATTTCCTTAGTAGTTTCCTGCAGAAATCAACAGCTTCTGTTCTTTCTCAGCAGTGCAAACGCGAGGAGCTCTGCCGCTTCGCTTTACTCCGCAGGCGCAGTCATTAAATCCTGGCGAGAGCGTTCACGAGCTGCATGTGTGAACTGCATCGATCTCGTTGTGACAGATGCTCAGACGCTCTGAAATATCCTGATTTCACCATTACAGAAGCTGGTTTGTCCGGCAGGGAGAGCCGATCAATAAAGCGGAGATGAGAAATATAGATGGACTGGTGCGACTGCAAGCACTTTTAAAGTTAAACGCTCCTGCTGACTGGACTTTTATAAGATGTGTAGTTTTGCTTCCATGTTACGTGTCTAAAGCGTATAAAGTGAATAAGATAGTCTTTACCAGCTCATCTTTTCACATAAACAATGAAAAACCATAAAAATGTTCATTTGGCCCCTTCATTCAAGTGTTTGGGTTCACACATGCGCAGATCAGCGGCTCATCGGTCTTCGGTTCGAGTCGAACTGTTTCTTCAGTTCAGTGACTGTTGGATGAACTGGAGTGCTGAATCAGTTCATTCATCACAGGATCAGATATATACGGCGGTATTTTGGCTCATTTCCAGTCGGAGTGACTGTCAGGCGTCTGAAAGTGAGTTTAGATTGAGTAGATCTGTGCTGCCTGAGCCGCGAACTCAGGCCATTGGCTGAGGGATCGTCCAGCAGGACATACAATCATCAGATCTCTGTTAAGCCTCTTATTTGTTCTCCATGAACAAATCATGGCTTTTACACTGATGAATGGCCGTCATTCCCGAGTGAAGTCTGTCATTGCCTCTAAAGATTTAGTCGAGGTGTCCTCTCCTCTCATTGGTTCTGAGGAAAACATACTGACATGTACAGCATGGATCAGAAGAGATGATTGTTGTTAAGAGGAGCAGCACGGTGTAGTTGTTGTATTAACATCAGTATCTGGGGGTGGGTGGATGTTTATATATATATATATATATATATACATACTCACTGGGCAAAATTTTTACTAATTTTTAAAAAATTGTCTTGCTTTCAATCCGTGAGTGTGAATTTGAATCAATTAACCACAACACACAAGGTGTTTAAATGCCATTAGAATTTTAATGACAAAAAGAAATTTCAGTTGAATTACACTTAGCTTTAATTAAATTTTATTTTATTTAAAGGAGACATATAATGCCTCTTTTTACAATATGTAATATAAGTCTCAGGTGTCCCCAGAATGTATCTGTGAAGTTTCAACTCAAAATACCCCACAGCTCTTTTATTATATCATTTTGAAAATGCCTATTTTGAGTGTAAGCAGAAACACGCTGTTTTTCGTGCCTGTCTCTTTAAATGCAAATGAGCTGCTGCTCCCCGCCCCCTTTTCCAG
>NW_015555743.1:160504-162518 GCF_001515605.1 Sinocyclocheilus anshuiensis | reverse complement strand
TGATATTTTGTATTATATATATTATTGATGTATTATATATTCTTTAAATATATCAAAACATTATTTAAATAATACATTATAAATATTTTTACAATTATATATTTTAAAATATAATTTTCTATAATTATATAATAATTAATGCTATTATTTATTGCACATAATTCATGAAATATAATGTAATCTAGATTATATTAATAATCAATGTTTGGAGAGCCCTATAGGTTCAGTGGTATTTTAGTATTTTTTTTCTCAGTTTTGTCATTTGTTATTACAACTCCAATTCAAAATCAGAGTTCAAAATCAGGGTATGCCAATGAACAAATGCTGATCTGTGCCTTTTTGCTGCTGTTTTTTTTTATTTTTTGGTAAATGCTGTCTGAATTTATTAATTTATTTGCCCAATAATTAAATCAGCTAAGAGACATAGCGTGCCAAAGCAATATGAGACAATATGCACAGAAATTGTTGCAGAAAGTTGTTCTTGCATGAAAACATGTGCAAACAAAATAAACAGAAGTTTGATTTTATTTAGCTTAGTTTTGGCCTGTGGCCTGAAGCTTTAAGTCCTCTCTATTGGAGTTTTTAATGGTTATTGTTGTCATGAGATGCAGGCAGTGGGTTTGATGGGCGATTTACCAGCAGGGGGTAAATGCTCTGTTCCTCCAGAGTCTCTCAGGTCTCCTCCAGCGGTAATCGTTTACAGTAAATAATGCTCAGTGTTTAGTGACTGTGGTACAGTCTCTGGAGTCTGTAACACCGGTCCCCGGCTGTAATGAGAGGGCAGGTGTCGAGTTTCTGCTGCGCTTTTGTCTGTGTCTAAAGCAGGTTTTGTGTACCTGGCACAGGTGAACATCATTGACTCATTCTGCTATAGCCAGCTATTATTCTGAGAAATCAGTCTAATCCTCAACTATATGCATTTCAGGCCTTCTTAGTGTTCTTTAGGGATGGAATTTATGTTAATATGTAAATGTAATGATTCTGAATGATTCAGATTCATCTTAAAGATTGGATGAGGTCAGTCAAATGTGTGTTTGTTTGAGTGACTGATAACTTGATCACACTCTTGCATGTTGCATAACCTGTAACTGTGCGTGATTATATGGCTAGATACATTGTATTAAATGCATTTTGCATAGTTTTTACATTCTGTATGTGACCCGCTAATGCAGGTTTTCCCAAACGGGGGTTCATGAGTTGATTTAAAAACAAAAAAAATTAATTCGCAAAACAAAATAAAAATGTATCATTATTATTATTAATATTAATTGGAAATGTAAAACAATCACAATTAATCAAAATAAAACATTTTTAATAATGCTGTTGTTGTTGGTAGTATTTATTTAAACGTAAACTTAAAACAACACAGTTAATCTGCACCATTAATCAAAATTAAATTAATATGAACAATAAATCGAAAGAAAGCTTTTTTAATAATGCAATTATTATTATTATTAATCTCATTATTGAAATTGTTTTTTCAATTAATTGTGCAGCCTTTTTACATTTAAATAATAATAATAATATCTCATTAAAATATTTCAGTTTCATTTCCATAAAAAAAAATTACATTTAATTATAATAATAATAATAATAATAATAATAATAATATTAATGTGTTGTTAAATAATTAAAATATTAGCTTAAAATCTCGGGGTACAAAGTAAATATTTTATGCATAAGAGATTCAACGTTTCAAGTCACCGAGATGAAGCTAAAGTAAGTCTTTGTAAAACAGCAGATATTCTATAGTGTTCTGCTTTTGCCAGTTTTATTTATATAGCACTTTTCGCACTGGATATTGTTTCAAAGCAGCTTTATAAAAATTGCATTAATGATGTTTTAAATCCTGTAAGGTCCTCGTCTAGCAGTCTTTATATTTGTCTTGACTGTGAAAGATGTCACCAGCGTCTCCTGTTCCTCAATAGCACATTTATGCAGAAGAGCCGCAGCGCATGTCGCGTTCAGCCGACTGCTAAATTTTGTCACGAGGTGCTCACGGCTCGATGCTGTC
>NW_015555743.1:147652-160447 GCF_001515605.1 Sinocyclocheilus anshuiensis | reverse complement strand
ACGACGCTGCCAGTGAATCATATCATTGAGTGTGTTCAGGGTTCAGCTGTGTTTAGACCAGACAAACCCTCTGCATTGTGTCTAGAGCTCAGCTGATCATCTATTTCTTCTGGGATTCACATGCATTTCAGAAACAAGCTTGCGTGTGTGTGTGTGTGTGATTGCATCTACTGAGGGATTAACACACACACACTGATACTGGTTGTCTTTTTTAAGCTCTTTATCGCGCTCCTGCTGTGTCCGTCCCAGAGAAACACCTGCACACGTTGAAGATTGCATAGTTTTTTTCAGCCAGTTTCCTGGAAAGAACGAGGCTTTTGAGTCCGTTTTATGCCGAATTATAACATGGATGTGTGTGCATGCAGCGCTCATTTCATCACTGTATATTTTAAAGTGCCCCTATTATGGTTATGAAAGGTTCATATTTTGGTTTTGGGAGTCCCCAACAACAGGTTGACATGCATGCAAGGTCAAAAAACACTTTAATTGTCTTATAATATGCATTTATTTTTACCTTACTTGCTCAACGACTCCCAAACGATTCATTCAACGATTCATTTTTCCAAACCCCTGCTTTGCGTCGTTTCAATGATTCAGAGTCGACTCTTTATTTTGAGAGACAATAACTTTATACACGGTGCACTTTCAGATTTAAAACTTTGCAGGATGTTTTCATTCACTTAGAGCTGTGTTACACACTGCATGAAAGGCCATTTAAAAAAATCCATAATAGGGGCACTTTAAAGGTGCACAAAGTGATTTTTGCCAAGCGATGTTGATATTTGAAAGCACCAAAATAAACACGCCCATACCCCAACAGGACCTCGCCCCTATTTTGAAATCTCCGCCCCACACGTATATACACAACCATGGCAACGACGATCGCGGAAACAAGTGAAGATGACACACAAGCATGTTCAAACAAAAGCCAGCACGGATAAGTTGTGCGAAACGAAGCAAAGTCAACATTACTCACCTATCAAGAAGAAACAACGCAACCTCGGCGTCCGATTCCAGGCCTGCCTGCTCATTGAGTTTCTCTCCACCGCTGGAAAGCTGCTCCGATATTTACGCGGATCCTACCTCTTGCCTGATCGTAACCCTTCTTTTTAATGTTTTGTTTCTCTGATATTTTCCTTTTTTATCTGCCATTTCTCTCTATAATCGATCTGCTAATATCCGTGCTGTGCACTGAAACGGAGCGCGCTCTTCTCTCTATCATTACAAGACACGCCCCCTTACTGCTGATTGGCTACAAAGAGCTGCAGATCATTGAATGCTGTGCTTTAAAATCATGTTTTCTGGATTTTACTGAAAATCCTTTTATTCCTCATCCTGCTCCGTGTTCTCCTCCGATGTGCAAATTGAAGGCTGTGAAAACTAATCTAAATGTATGAATGTAGGCTGTTTTATATTATGTGCCCAAAAATATAAATGTGTATACATTATAAAACAAATAAAAACTGTTTTTTGTTAGTTTTTTCGCAGTATGAAAGAAGTGGGACATTTGAAATCACCTTAATATAAATGATAATGAAGAAAAACAAACTGTTAATAGATAAGCTAGCATAGTGAACCAGGGTTATTGTTGTTAACTAAAAAATGTGAAATAAACGTTAACTGAAATAAAATATAAAAATTTACTTATTTTATTTCAGCTAGCTGCCAAGGCAGATTGTATCATTTTCATTTAAAGTTAAAGCGTTAAAATAATATAAAGAAACATATAGAGCCACATAAAAAAAAGTAATAAAAATGATAAAAACGCGTTAAATTACTAAAACTTCAAATGAAATTAAATTACAAACAGAATATAACATTGAGACCTAATTCAAAATATTAAAAATAAATAAATAAATAATAATCTAGTCCTGGAAAACACATGGAAAATTAGATACAATTTTATTTTCAAGTTGTTTAGTTAGAATCCACTCACTTGTGACTTAAAAAATATTTGAAGGATACATGCTAATGTTTTATTGTATTATTTTCTTTAATATCATGTGCATTAATAATGAACTCAATTTTTGTTTTGTTTTTTCAAACACTTTTTTTCCTATGGTGTTGAAATGAGTTCCTCAAACTATTTATTTAAATTTTATAATTAAGAGCTCAAGTTGTGGCCATAAACTGTACGCCTTTAAAATATTTCTAGAGACCCTAAACTCAATGTGAACTCATGTAGTTTTGCTTTATTTCATCTCCACAGGTTTCAAGTGCCCCGTCTGCTCCAAGTTTATCTCTTCAGATGAAATGGACCTTCATCTGGTCATGTGCTTGACAAAACCTCGAGTGACGTACAACGGTGAGTGTTTGTGTTTGTTGCAGTTGCCCTGTAAAGACAGAAAGGCATACACAATGCTGTAATTATCTCTTCCCATGGCATGTTAAGACCTGGCAGATGCATCTCAGAATCAGGTTTGCTGATTTGTTGCATTGCATTCATGTTCAAACATCTGATTTTCCAGCAGAAACATGCAGTGAAGTGCTTCATTTAGTCACCTGAATCAAAGCTTTGGTGTTTGTGCAGTGAAAATGCTGAGCTTGTGTTTTATGGAGTGTCTAGCAGCTTTAATGTGTTTACCGTGTTTGTTACTGTACTTCAGGTAATTAACGTGCCTCATGTGATGATTCTCACAGACATTAGGCAACTCATGTCTGATACTAGGTGATGTAGGTCTGCGCAATAAAAATATTATACCTTTTTATTTCACAGCTTTTTAATGATGTTGAACATTTATGTTTGAGCATTTTCTCTAAAAGGACTTTAAAGAGTCTATTTTTTATTTTTTTCATTTACTCTAAAGGACTTAATAGGATGATGATTATTAATAATAATAATACTAATAATAATAATACATTTAGATTTGTGTATTTACTCAAATGACTTAAAAGAGTGATATTTATTATTAAATTATAAAAAATTAGCTTTTTCTCTAAAAGTGATTTTTATTATTATTACATTATTTAAAAAAAAATGATAATAATGTTTTAATTATTATTAAAATGCAATTTCTCTAAAAGTAATATTATAATATTAGTAATATTAATATTATGTATTATAATATTAGCAGTAGTAATATTTAGATTTGTGTATTTCCTCAAAAAGGACGTAAAAGTGATATTTGTTTTTTATTAAATTACATTTTAATATTTAGTAGTAGTAGTAGTATTAAATTGTATATTTTGTGCATTTCTTCAAATGACTTAAAAGTGATATTTATTAATAAATTATTGCAATTTTGCTATTTCCCTAAAAGTGATTTTTATTATTATTAAATTGTTATTATTATTGTGTGCATTTTCTCTAAAAGTGATTAGTAGTAGTAGTAGTAATATTTGGATTTGTGTATTTCTTCTAAAAGTACTTAAGATTAATGTTTTATTATTATTATTTGTCAAGATGAGGAAAGATTGTGAGACTATTTTAATGACATGCTCTTTAGGAAACTTAATGAGCAAATTAACATTTTTTGTTACTTAATTTTATGTCACCAGCAAAATTATCGTAAATATTTTACTAGCATTTAATTATATCTGCTCTGGCATTTTGAGTGGAATTTGTATAAAATATTTTAGTCGAGCCAGTCTGAGTCTTTGGTGGTTTAGTCCTGGTTTTGCTCTGTCTGTTATGGGTCTGAATCTGAGTGTTTGGATGGATGTCAGTTGCAGTTGTATATGGGGCTTGTTTATCAAGTTGCATTTAGGAGCATCAGTGCGACTGACCCGATCAGCATATTTGTTCTCGCTCAGGGAAGCCTCAAAGGTTTCTACTTGCTTGTTTTTGCAGCGTTGAGTAATGTATCACAGACATATGTTGATTCCTTGAATGCAATGTTAATCAGAATTAGAGATCGACCAATATAGCGATTTACCGCACGGCCACCACATGTAACTTTTAACAAGATTAACTTGTTTAAAACACCCTAAATTGTATTAACATTTACTATATAACCATTATTTCGCTAATAAACATCTAAATAGATACAACTCTATGGAAATTAATTATTTATTATCTCCACGAGCGATCGCAGTTTGAATATAGTTCTGTGTAAATGCATAGATAAACTGCGCTGTCAACATGCATTTCATAATGTAGAACGACAAAACCATTATTAGTAATTCTGATATAACATGCCAGTTGAGAAATGCAATAAAATACGATGTTTTGTTTGTTATATTCCAATATTCCAGAGAATATTATTCAGTGAATTAACGTTATCCAGTGAATTATTCTTCACTCTTTCGCCTATTAAACATCTTATAAACGTACTAACACTGTAGTTTAAAATGAAGTTGATATGACTCCTTTCCTTTATTTATTTTCTCCATTTGAAAACATTAGACCTTCTACATTTATTTTGCTTATTGTTAATATTAGTGTTGCTGCTGATGCTTTAAATAAAATGTATTTTTATTGTTGTAATGTGAAGATTAAATTTAACATGAAAGACTGCTAATTTTCAACACTTTTTTTAAAGATGACTGAAAGGAGGAAAAACTAAAGTGAAGTATGGACTTCACTCAGTCATTTATTTACTTTACAGTAAATAAATATCGGTTCTGCATACAGGTTATCGGGCACATAAACATGCAAATAATTGGTATCGGTAATAAAATATCAATATCGGTCGATCACTAATCAGAATCCACTCACTGCTCAAAATACTAGAGTTTTGTTCATTTTGTTCATTTGTTCATAAATTCTCTCATTATAACAAACAAAGTGTAGACAGGGTGTAAATAAGAGATTTGTTGTGCAGTGTAGAGAGCTTCATTGATTATAATGCAACTTTGTGAGATCGCGATGAACTGAAGTGAGTGACCGCTTTTAAAGATTATTAAGGGAGTTTGCAAATGTGATATTAAATTAATACAACAGTTCAATAAACAAGAAGTTAATATTAAGTGACATACATTGTATGACTTTAACGATATTGTCTGATTTTGCTCTGTTTCGTCAACGAAAATAGTTTCAAACAAAGTTACAGCCGAGCCGCTGCGCATCTTTAAGCAAACAAAGTGGTGTTTCGTTTATGAATGAACGTGCGTTTTTAAATTAATCTAGTGAGTCAATGATACAATTACCCATTCAAGACGGTCACTTGCTTCGTTCCTGAATGAATCAGTCATTCAAACGAGTCAATTCAATTAATGATTCAGTGATAAAATCAGTGACTTGCCGCCACCTGCTGGCAGTTTTTTAATTATTTTTTTAAGTATAATTTTTTTAAGTATCATTCATTTCAATCAAACAATAGTTGTATATTCAAAATTTTATATTTAAAACATTAATCTCACAACATTATGAATTTAAAACATCTCTGTAAATGTCTGTAAGTTTACCTACATGCCACTTTTCTGTTCTTCTGTGCCACCTTTGTAGTGGAAACTAATTTTGTTAATATTGATTTCTTAGCTTATAAATATAGATTTGAATTTGACATATGACATACTTCTAATAAAGTTGCAAAAAAAATGCCATTACAAAGAATGCAAAAAAAATGCCCCTGTAAATCACTTTGAGGCAAATATTACCTTGTAATGGGAAGTAGGGCTGTCAAAATGGCTGAAAAACTACATTCGAATTTTTTACTTAAATATTATCAATATTCGAATTATATCCGAATTTAAAAGGCATAATTTCAGTTAGGGGGAAAAAAAGCTTTTGGCTTCTCTCTTGAGGCCACAAGAGGGCGCATCGAGCAAAATATTACTAATGCGCATTTCTTCAAAGCATAATAAAATAACACAACTATCTTTGAAAAAAGTGCATAATGTTTAAAATAATGTTTATAAACCATATATAATTAATAAAGTTGCTTAAACAATTAGAAACAAAACAGCATCATGTATGTATGTATGTATGTATGTATAGTTTAATACAAAGGACCGAAAACCAATCACAAAGAGTACTTTCTTCATTTAAAAACTTGAGATGCAGTAGTATGGGGAAAAACCGGCATAAAGTCTTGAGACATGTTTTTTAAAAGTTTAACTTACATTAATTTTACATGGCTTTCTAAACATGCGGCTCTCTTGTGCGAGACGCGAGTGCAACGCTGATAGATGTCCCTCTAGAAAATGCGATAAATATGCATTCTGTGTGAACGGCTTGGTTTCGGTTTTGACGTAAACAACATCTTCCAAGATGTTTGATTGTTCTCTTTTTCTGCAATATTTTGAATGAACAACGTAGCAGCGCCGCATCTAGTGGCTTCAACTGGATAGGCTATCAAAAGCATTAAAATGCAATGACACTTACATCGTCGTCGCATCTCGTGCACCACTGATAAGGCTGCCTGACGCACACCTGAATATTCAAAATTAAAAAAAACTTTTTGACAGTCCTAATGAAAGGCTAATTTTTGTTATTGATCAGAAGGTGCTCCTGAGTTTTTTCACAGTGCTCCTAAAAAGAAGAGTAAGCGTAGAGCCCTGTGAGTGTGAATTTGTCCCCTCTTTCCATCTGATTTATTTCCTCGTCTTGTTTTTATAGCCCTTTGTCATGTTTTTAGGCGTCGTCAGTTTCCATAAACTCAACGGGACAGATATAGGCGTCCATGCAGCTGGGAAATGAGCCAAAGGCAGAGACAAAATCTGATCTAAAACAACACCAGATTCCAGCAGTTATAGAGCCGCCGCTGCCACGGGAAAATCAAACACAGCGTAATCACTGGATCGTTTACAAAGTCACAAAATTTCTTAAAAAAAAATACATTAACTATAGCTGTCAAATAATTAAAACATTTAATCGAATTAATTGCACTATGTGCTGATTAATTCATCTTATTCATCTCCAATTAACTGCACATCAGTTTTGGCTGAGAAATTACCCCAGAAGATCAAGTCATTATTGTGTTAAATGAGAAAAGCATTGAAGAGACATTATAATAAATGGTTATTAATGTGTTTTTTTAAATTGGGTATTGAAATATTACATTATTTAAAAAAAATTATTAATTAATGAGTGAGCTATTGAATTACTCACTCAACCAATTTGTTCAAACAGTTGATTTATTCAGAAACAAAGCGACTGTCTTTATGAACGAGTCACTGAATCATTGACTCACTTGATTCATTAAAAAACGTGGATTCATTCAGTAATGAATCACTGCTATGTGTCAGAAAGACACAATAGTTCTGCTCTGGCTTTGATTGCAACTATTTTTTGGGGAAAACAGCACTAATTATGAGTGAGGCTCTATAATTTTCTCTTGACACCAGTTTGTGCTTCCTTTCCCTCCAAACTCTGGAGTCGTTTAGTTTTCCATGACTCACTGGTGTTTAATGGTTGGAGGCCGTCTGTGGAGCTCCTGCAGGTCCGCAGATGCCCGGCTGTTGAATGTGTTTTTGGCTGAGGATGAGAAATGCCCCCTGCCTCATTCTTCCTCTTATTTTGACGACAGCAGCTAATTTTATCTTCGTACATGAACACAACTGCGTTTAAGAGTGTAAAAAAAGCAGCTCTGAATGAAAATCAATGGCTTTGGTTGTATGAGGATGTCTGTCGCTAAAAATCTCTGTGCATAATAGCTGTATAATAACATTCATCCTTGCGTAATGTTTTCTTAATCACAGGTTTTCTGTTTAGTTAGTTTTAGTATACTGGTAGTAGGTAGTGTACTGAATACCATGCAGTGTTAGCTAGTACTCCATTCCATCCGCAACACATTTGATGTAGTTCAAGTGAAACTTGAATATTCAATGATCATAAAAATGGTTATGAATATAAATGGTTAAATTCATATATTTTATATTGTTTTAGTATAATTATATACTAAATTAATATATTAGAAATATTAATATTTAAATAAAATTATTAAAATTGTGTGTGTGTAAGTATATATGTAGTTGTGTGTGTGATATATATTTGATATTGTATATTTATATGTATATGTATACAATTTAATAGAATTAATATTGTTTTAGTATAATTATATTATACTAAAATAATATCCATAATATTAAAAATATTTAAATGTTAAATATATATCATATTAATGTTACTTTGTGTATATTTATGTGTATAATAACAAAAAAGTACATACTGATGAATTGTGCAATATATAACATCCAGAGCATTTATTAAGAAAGCAAATAGACTTAATGGCAGCTTCTTGAGTTATGTAAGCTTTAGAGAGAGGTGTGTGTGTGTGTGTGTGTGTGTGTGTGTGTGTGTCGCTGTGGGGAGTTTGTGAGTGTTTGTGAGTTTGTCCAAACACCAGATGCATTGCTTTCCCTGCGAGACCCGTCTCAACACACGGCTCTGCTGCTGATCTGAGCCAGCAACACACACACACACACGTAGAGCACTTGGCAGTGAACATAAAGGCACACATGATGAACGAACTGCTGTAGTGTCTTGACTTCAGCTTTCAGTCATTTGGAAGGAAGCACTAGTCAGACGCTTGCCACATTTATTAAACACACTCGGCAAACATAATTACTTCATTAAGATTTATTAGTTTAGTTTGACAGATAACAAGAGCCAGTAGATGAGGAACGTCACCTTGGTGAGGATAAAGATGAAAGTGATAAAGGACAAACAGATCAACAGAGAATACGTAGTATTTATTTGCCGAAGTCTACGTTTTTTGCCTTTTTTTTTTTAAGTGTCAGAAGCAAAGTATAAATTAACATTTAATATTATAAATTAAAATATTTTAAATAAATTGTAAAGATTTTACATTAGGATTGTCCTATATGTCTTATGAGAAAATCCTAATATTAAAAATAAACTTGTATTAGCTTTGTAAATGTTTTAAATTAGATTTAGAATGTATATATTTATTAAAGTTCTACACTTTTATAATTAGTAATTTATAAAAATAAATATATCTTTATTACATTTATATATTTAAATTCTAAGTAGAATTGAAATAACTAATTTTGTATTTATTTTATACAAAATTGGATTAAAATAAATAATTTTAAATTGTATTTTCTATATATTCCTGCAGATGCGCTTCATATGTATGTATGTATGCGTGTGTGTGTATAATTTTTATTTGTATAATATGGAAAAGCGTTTGGTTATATAAATTGGATTAAAATAAATAATTTTAAATTGTATTTTCTATATATTCCTGGAGATGCGCTTCATATGTATGTATGTATGCGTGTGTGTATAATTTTTATTTGTATAATATGGAAAAGCCTTTGGTTACTTATATATTTATATTAAACACACAAATGTGCTTGAATGTTTTACTGAGAGTTAATTTTATATTGCTCGTTGCATCACTAGTCAGAATCGTACACCTCGAGCATTGCGTTTATATGATGCTGTGTAAAGTTTTAAAAAGTTTTTAGAAGTCTTGACTGCTGTGTTCGCTTTTATTCTGTTGCACTCTAGACGTTTCTGATGGCATGAATGTGTGCAGTGTGACTCTTCTGTCAGTGTGCTGACTCATCTTTGAGCTCCCAGCATTCCCATGATGCTCAGCGGCTGCATGCGCTGGTCAGTTGCGTTGCTCGACCCGTGAGCCGCATGAAAAAGCAGCGTGGAGAGCAAGCGGATCCCAGCGGTCTGTGCAGCATGCAAACGCTCTGGCCTTGTGACGGGAAATCCCTCAGAGATCAAGAGCGCAGGAAAACCGGCTCGGAGAAGCAGGGCCAAATCGATAAGTGTCCGCTCTGTTATCATGAGCACAACGCTCCGTTCAGCTTTAATTGACTGTTCACAAAGACCCCCCCATGAAAAATACATCGCAGAGCAAAGAGGAAACTGACAACACACCGACGGACAAGACAGAGCAGGTTACTTCTGGTGTGAAACAAGGTCTCAGGACTCAGCTTTCAAATTTTGTAATTTTTAAAGAAATTCAAGCAATAAATACCATTTTGTGGCTCTTCAATGTGTCGTGACAGATCACTGTATTGCCTCAGTTCAAACACGTGATCGTCTTTTCATATGTACTTAAAGCACAAAATGAACATGAATAAACATCAGAACATATCTTATTTCAACCACGAAACACACAATTTTTCAAGTTTAAGTCCACTGAAGTTAATCGACTCTCCTGTCTGATTTGTGGTTAAGGCTAGAAGGGATACAGCTGCGGCGCATGCGTATGCGTATTTGGATACAAAAGTTAGAGTATTATCACTAAAAGTTTTCTTAACTTCAAAGGTTTGTTGCAACTACTTCTGGTGTGAAACAAGGTCTCAGGACTCAGCTTTCAAATTTTGTAATTTTTAAAGAAATTCAAGCAATAAATACCATTTTGTGGCTCTTCAATGTGTCGTGACAGATCACTGTATTGCCTCAGTTCAAACACGTGATCGTCTTTTCATATGTACTTAAAGCACAAAATGAACATGAATAAACATCAGAACATATCTTATTTCAACCATGAAACACACCATTTTTCAAGTTTAAGTCCACTGAAGTTAATCGACTCTCCTGTCTGATTTGTGGTTAAGGCTAGGAGGGATACAGCTGCGCCGCATGCGTATGCGTATTTAGATACAAAAGTTCGAGTATTATCACTAAAAGTTTTCTTAACTTCAAAGGTTTGTTGCAACTGATCCATTTTAATGAATCAGTTAGTTTGTTCCTTTCAATGAACCGGTTCAGAAAATGATTCACAGACTTTTTGCATCTTATTTTGCATCAGACAGGCTTTATTAAATGCTGCTGTTCATCACGGTTTCTGCTCGGTTACATAAATTGTGTTTTCTTTAATTAGTCATGTATTCATTTATATTTATCTACTTATTTTGGGAAATTTGTTTTGTGTATAGGCCTATATATTGTACCTTAAAAGTAATGGCAATTTTTATATTTAATAGTTGAAAAATACAAGATTAGTTATAAATAAATAGTTTTTAATATTTTAATATTTTATGTATATTATTTCAGGCATGCTTTTTGGAATTTAAAAATAAAAAGTGTATTTTATATATATATATATTATAATGTTAAGTGTGTGTGTGTTTTTATTTTCAAAATTAAATTTATTTTTGCATCTTATTTTTCATCAAAATATTTTGTTAAATGCTGCTGTTCATGTAGCTGCCTTTATTAGTTATATTCAGTAATAACTTGATAAGACAAAACAAGCTAAAACAACTGCGAATCAAGCTCTTATTTTCATTCAACCAGGATTCCCACAGTCTTCAAAAACAGATGCACCCAAAAAATTAATAAATAAATACATGTAAAAGAAAAAAAAGGTGTAGGATTTACTTAAGTAATTTTCACTCTGTAATTGCTATGAAATCACAAAGAAACAGCAAGTAACACATTGAATAAATGTTGAAATTTTAAAAAGTATTTCCTTGTAAAACATTGCAATAATCTTGCAATTCAATTACAACTTATAGAAAATCATTTTCTCACAGTGTAGCTGAGAAAGCCAAACGAGTGAGATTTCTAGATCTGGAAAAGTCATGGAAATTAATTAAATCTTATAACATAATGGGCATATTTTAATAAATGTTTATATATATATATATACACACATTTTAAATAATATAATTTTTTGTGACAAATCTATTTTTTAAATATTTTATTGGATAAATATTGTGAGTAAAATATTGGTAACATTTACATTCTCAGCTCTTATTTTCATTCAACCAGGATTCCCACAGTCTTCAAAAACAGATGCACCCAAAAAATTAATAAATAAATACATGTAAAAGAAAAAAAAGGTGTAGGATTTACTTAAGTAATTTTCACTCTGTAATTGCTATGAAATCACAAAGAAACAGCAAGTAACACATTGAATAAATGTTGAAATTTTAAAAAGTATTTCCTTGTAAAACATTGCAATAATCTTGCAATTCAATTACAACTTATAGAAAATCATTTTCTCACAGTGTAGCTGAGAAAGCCAAACGAGTGAGATTTCTAGATCTGGAAAAGTCATGGAAATTAATTAAATCTTATAACATAATGGGCATATTTTAATAAATGTTTATATATATATATATATACACGTTTTAAATAATATAATTTTTTGTGACAAATCTATTTTTTTAATATTTTATTGGATAAATATTGTGGGTAAAATATTGGTAACATTTACATTCTCATTTGTTCGCATGAATTAATGCATTAGCTAACAAGAACTAACAATGACCAATATGTGTTTTACAGCATTTATTAATCTATAAGTGCGTTTATCAAGCTTGAAGCTCTGTTTCACGTGTGTTTC
Organism: Sinocyclocheilus anshuiensis; assembly: GCF_001515605.1. Classification (NCBI taxonomy): domain Eukaryota; kingdom Metazoa; phylum Chordata; class Actinopteri; order Cypriniformes; family Cyprinidae; genus Sinocyclocheilus; species Sinocyclocheilus anshuiensis. The sequence goes on along the minus strand of NW_015555743.1, from coordinate 148,283 downwards.
ATCTGTTGAGGTGAATCCTGTGTTGATCTGTAGTTTCTCTGGTCTGTTTACCTGTTCTTTCTGAGCACAATTTCTGAATCTTGTTACGATGGTAACCGGACGGTTTAATCTCCTGCTTGGTGATCCGTCAGACGTGTGTTAATTACCGCACCGGATCTGTAGCGTTCACAGGGTGAAGCAGCTGAATAATCTGCCACTCGTTTGTTAAGCCGTAGGGAAGAGCGTCACCATACCACCCTCGCCTCCAGCGACCTGTGACTTTTAACTCGACCGTCTGACGTGAGCTCGGATCAAACACAGCCACGTTTGCTTCCAGTTCTCAGGACACATCTTCTTTTTTCATTAGCATTTTTTGCATTGAAATGCAATATAAGGACTTTTTTTTAATTAAAACATTTCAAAATGTATTACATTTTTTGGTTTTATTTATTTATTTATAAACAATTTGGAAACAAGAACCAATGCGAAGGAAGACGTTGAAAAAAGGGTTATATTTATTTTTTATTTGTATTATTTATTAGGGCTGTGTATCACCAGCAAAGTCACGATACGATACGTATCACGATACAGAGGCCACGATACGATACGTATCACGATACAGAGGCCACGATACGATACGTATCACGATACA
>NW_015555743.1:117785-146973 GCF_001515605.1 Sinocyclocheilus anshuiensis | reverse complement strand
GCCTAGCGCATTTCACACAGGCTGCTAGATTCACTTTCGCCAGAAAGTCGTGTATGCCTAAGGTTAAAAATAAATGTTTATAGTAGGGCTGTGTATCACCAGCAAAGTCACGATACGATACTTATCACGATACAGATGCCACGATACGAAACATGACTGCACTGAATTTCACCTCAGCAGAATTTAGAAAAACAGCTGTTTATTAAACACTGCTTACTATAGTGCCATTTCTAACTATTGGCAGAGCAGGCAGCTGGCCTCTGCATTATGAAGGGCCTCCATAATTGTACCACAGTGCAATATAGGTAATGGCATATGTTTCATGTGTACATTGTGCACTCCCCACCAAGTACAATATTCTGATTCTCTTTATATCAGGCAACCCAGTTGTGTTCCTCTGCGGCCAGATTAAACCTTGTTGTAGCCTATATATGCTCTATTCATTCTTTTTTAGAAACCTCGCACTTTTCTACTCAATTTTACACGTTGTAAAATTTTAAACAAATTAAGCGCGGTCCACTGCTGCACACGTGCCACAATATCGATACAGGGCCAGCTGTATCGATGCTCGTATCGTCAAATCTCAGTGACGATGCATCGTCGTATCGATATTTTGAACACAGCACTATTATTTATATATTTATTTTTTTACTTTTAATACATTTTAATGTAGGATATAATGCAACATTTACTTTTGGTCCACTGACCCCCAACCCCCAAATGACAATCTTCTGTAATCATTTTTTATTCACTGAAAAAAAAATGGCGTTGGATTAATAAGAATATTTAAAAGTTTTTTACACAGAAATTGCTAGTACATTTCACAGAAAACAGCAAGTAACAAACATTGAATTAATATGGAAGCTTGTTTCCAACAACGTGTAAAAATTGAATTGAAAAAATTTAATTTTTCTCACGATACTGACTTTATATTTCAAAATTCTGATTGTTTTTAAATGCAATTTGTAGAAAAAGTAATTCTGAAAGAAATGGAAATATAAGGGAAAAAGTCAGAATATTGTAGTTAATATTGTAAAATTCTGAATTTTTATTTTAGAATTCTGGCTTTTTTTGAGAGAGAGTTTTGTGAAAAGTCTGAATTGTGAGAAAGTTGCAGTTAAATTTATTTATTTTTTCATCCCATGGTGGAAAAAGCCTTCCTTAAATTAAACATGAAATGTTTAAGCAAAAAGTCTGAAAAAATGCACTGAAAAAATGTGAAAATTTTCACTCAAAAGTTGCTAGAAAATTTCACAAAAAATTACAAAGAAACAGCAAGTAAAACATTGAATTACACATGAAATTTATAAGTCAAAAGGCTGAAATAGTATTTTCTTGTAAAATGCACTCCAATAATCTTTGTTTTATTTGCTTCTAAAACTCATGTTTAACTCTTCACTTCTAGGACACGTGTCGTTCTATCTGTGGTGCGTTTCTGAACGTTGTTGTGTTGTCAGTGCTGCAAGTAACAGGATTAAATGCTCAGAAGCTGCATGTGAACGGCAGGTTGTGAACTTGTTTGTCCATGTGAGACTGGATAAAGTGCTGATTCAAGCTGTTTTGCACGTGTGTTTTCTCTCAGATGAGGTGTGTTATCAGTGAAGATCTCCTCACGCTCTCAAAACATGCATGAGCCTGCCTTCATCAACATACTGTACGTGACACGTGATGAATGGTCTAACAGAAAGTGTCTGCTTTTGTGATGTTTCTCTGGTTTTCATGCTGCGTTTGGTCGGTTTTGTAGCTGTAGGTTTGTGGAGGAGGTTTATCAGCAGAAGAAACGCTCCAGATAAACAGAGATAGAGAGAGAGAGCGGTAATCAATACTTATCTTTCTCGTAGATACAGACCACAAAAAGAAAAAGGAGAAGAAAATCTGCCAGCGCAGACAGACTCAATGCTGAGGGTTGTTTTTAGTTGCACTTCTCAATCACTTATTTAAAGGCTTCAGCTGATGGATATAATTAGATTTAGAGCTCGACCAACAATGTTTTTTCAGAAACCAATACTGGTGTCTAGAGGCTTACAGATGACTGGCTTCATATAATGGAGAATTAAACAGAGCAAAATGTCACTAAAAGTGACAAAAATAGCCCATTTAAAAATGTGTGGGCAAGCAATGCCCCTGCTGTGATCATTTTTTGTTCTTATTGCCAAATCTCAAGAAAATTGTCCAGGTCATACCCAAAATCAACAGAAAAAAAAATATTTTCATGTATTTCATAAAGAAATTGTCCGTTTTAGAACCGTTATAAATTTTGCCCATTTTTTGTGACATTATTTTCATGACGATTAATTTCACTTTTGGTAAAATTAACATTTTGCTGATTCTGAAAGGGGGATGTAAACTTTTGACCTCAACTGTAAATAAGACCAAATGAAAAAATGATGATAAAAAAATATAAAAAATGTATAATAATCATTGTATGTTAGTATATTTACTGTATTACAGTAATAAATTATGTTCAATTACCTTTGGGAATAACAGGAATTACAAAAAACACTGGAAAAAGAAAACACCTGTAATTTTTTCATCAATTGCTTGTTTTCCACAATAGCAAGTCACTTATTCTTAGTATTAAGAATCAATGTAAACTTTTGAACTATTATTTCCTCTTGTGGACTGTATGTAAACATCTTTTATGTGAAATATCTGATTCAGGTCAGTACTAAATAAACATGCATAACATGCATTTTGTATGATCCCTCTTATTTTGGTAAAATAATTAACATTCTGCAGATTCTGAAACTGGGTGTAAACTTTTGACCTCAACTGTAATTGAAATATTTTGTATTTGATAAAATGTATTTAAAGTATATTTTATTTTTACTTGGTTTGATTTAATTAAAATAGTTTTAACTGATTTAATTAAAAAAAAGGCAGTACAACAATATGTACAATTACTTTATAATTAAAATATTATATTATTGTTTTGCACCACAATGCATCTAATGCATAATTAAAAAAGAAACATTTTTAATGTGTCTTAATGGTCCTATTTTCTTTCATATTTTGCATAATTTTCCTTTTGATTTGAGGTGAATGAGCTGGACAGGTTTCTGCGTCTGCTGGATGTGAGTTGAAGAGCACAGGGTCATTGGATCATAGCATCATCTGTGCAGCGAGGCCAATCAAAGAGTCACAAATATTAGCAAAATAAAGACCCGTTCACACAGTCAGAGACAAACTGACCTGAATTCATTCATTTTCACTGTGAGTTCAGATAACTTTAACTTGATGGAGAAGTTCCTGGTTGCATATGAGACAGCTTTGCTCATGTTCAGGGCAGTTATGGATGTGCTTGTATATGTTGATGTGTGTTTGCGTTTGCAGCACGTGCAGCCTCAGCGTGTGTGTGTTTCATGTTTACGCTGTCTCTCTGAAGGTCACTGGTGTCACGAGTCTACATTCCGTTCTCACACACACACACACACACACACACACACACACACTCTCTCTCTCACGGCATGTCGCCTTCAAGAGTTTCTCAACTGCACCAACAGTCAAAAGTTTAACTGCTTTCATGATCTTACCCTGAAGTCATCTTATTTCTTAAGTAAAGTTTGTTTATTTTAATTTTAATGGATTGGTTGTAGCAGTGAAGCATCATCAAGTGTGCATCATGCATGTCCCTCACACACACTGTACAAACGTTTGACTGGTGTTGTGTATGTTATTTATTATACTAGATATTATTTATTAAATGCATTATTTATGTATTATTTTTATCATCTTAATTTATTTAATAATAATGATTAGGGATGTAACGATTACCGGTTTGACGATAAATCGTGATAAAACACCCCACGGTTAGTATTACCGTTACATATTTTAATTATCACTATAACGGTATTCGATTACCGCGATTTGAACAACTGAGGATAAATAAATACTGTACTGCACAGGGATCCAGTGTGCGACCAAATGGGTGCATTTTGCGATAATTTCTTCTGCCACATCAAACGGCAAACGAACCTGAAAGCATAACGAAACCGCGTGACTCGTTTGAGCTGCGCAGCTCTTCGAGTGTAGAGCCTGGTTTATATTCGCCGCGTCAGGAGCGCGAAGCTGCGTGCAGCAAAAATTACACGAATATTGAGGAAAAGATGGATGGGTTTCATGTTAAAGTAAAAGACCACTTCTTAAACCAAAGGTGAACATGTTGGTATTCTTGTGGGACAAAAACATGCAAGCAAGTTTAGTTTTACTTTTCTTTTTGTTATCTTTTTATCATTTTGGTCACTATAATCGTGATGAGAAATTTTCATACCGTTACATCCCTAATAATGATAATAATAATAATAATAATTATTATTATTATTAAAATGTTTGGGCAAAGAAATCCCCTGAAGTGATTTTTATTAATTTATTCATTTATTTACTGGCAAATCACATGAAAACTAATCACAAAATGAAAACAAAAAATGTAACATTATATATTTCAAATATAATTTAAACTGTCCATTTAAATGTTTTAAATTGTGTTTTTTCTTTTTTTTCTTCTTTTTGTAATTCCTATTTTCTCAGAGGTCATTAAACACCATTTTTATTGATGGTTTTATGATTTTTATATTTTGAATGATTATTTTATTGTATTTTATTTTGCGCAAGGTAAAGGCAGTACAACAAATACTACCATAATATACAAATTAAAAAAAAATTCATCCCTCTGAGAAAAAGATTTTCTAATTTTTAATTATTTTATTTTATTTTATATTTTGCACAAGTTAAAGGCAGTACAACAAATTCTACCCTGATATACAAAAAAATAAAATTCATCCCTCTGAGAAAAAGCTTTTCTAATTTATAATTTAAAGTCTGCAGCTAAATGTGCTTAAGTTATATGAAACTATGTTTTAATGAAGCCATTTTTCTTTTAGATTTTGCATCATTTTCCTTTTGATTTTGGGTGAATATGACCCAGACACATAATTGACAGGTTTAATTAGCTTTATCTCAACTTATATATTTAAGAAGTATAATTATAAATGATACAAAATATAATTTCATATTAATTTATTTTGACTCTGGTGTGAAATATGAGCCAGATTTGTGACTGACAGGTGAGATTCACTCAGTCTGTCCAGCTCTGCTCTTGGTTTGCGTGTTTTCCATGTGTTCCCGGATCTGGAAGGTTCCCAGTGGGAATTGTACCTTGCGCACATGCGGTCAGTCGCTCAGAGTCCATGCGCCGCTGTCATCTGCCGTCTCCTGTGACCCGACCGCAGCGGGAAGCTTCGTCTGATATTATGTAACAGTTAATGGCTGTGTTTATTTTAGCCAGTGAGTGTCGCAGATGTCACGGGCCTCGCACTTTAACGACATTCACAGCCCTGTTACGCATCCCTGCAGATTACTCAGCAAAACAGCCTTAATATCACCGGAATACTGCGGGTTCAGTACAGAACTGACACAAGAATACATACAGCATTTTCATCTCATTTGAATCTAATTTAAATATGAAAATAATATATAAGAATAGTATTTGTTTTCTTGTGAACTGCTTTTCCCAAACCAAAAAAAAAGCTCAGAAAGACAATGCATTTGTTATGTTTAACTTTTTCCTTCAGATATTTCTCCTAAAGTTTCTTAGTAGAAATAAAAGCGGACCCAAATGATTCAATAGTTGTCATTCGGTGACCTGTGGAGAAATGTTGAGTTCATATTGAGACTTCTGAGATTCAAAGTCTGCTATCAGAAATCAGTTTGGGGTCTCTTCTGAAATGCATGCAAGGTTGGGGTTTCCACAGTAACAATTCATAACTTTCAGTCACGTGACCGGCTCGAAGACCTGGAGGGCAAAACATGAAAACATCAAAACACTGCAGCGCAAGCCTGTCAATTTTCCATCTGTTTCCAAGCCGCAGATATTTAGATCACATCTCAAAATAATAAGATATGTGAACAAAATGCAAGTTTTGGCCATTTGTAATCCATATTAAGCACTAGCCGCAGTATTTCAGTCACTAAACAGCGCGACAAAATGTTGTGAAAAAACACAACCTTAATGTATTTAAAACAGTGATATTAAACGATCAAATTGAAATGAAATAATGTGTGACACAATATTAATTGCTGCAGTCTATTTAAAAGTGTTTAATTAATTTGAATGAATTATTCAACATTTTAAAATGTATGTATTTAAAATAAAATATATTTAACAGCTATTTTTAATATTAAAATTATGAAAAAGTGGTTTGAATGATTCAATGATTTACTCATAAATACTTCATTTGTTTCATTACGGGATTATTCTGCGTGTTTGAACAAATCTCTTGAATCAATGATTCAGTGATAAATAACATTGTCGCCACCTAGTGGAGAAACAATGCAATCGACAAACATTATTTGAAGCACCAATTACTTTCAAATGCCGGAATTTGCTCTATTTTGATCGCAACCATAGACCGCAACCATGTGGTTGAAAAGACTTGTTTGTGAACTGTTTCTTACCTAAACATGATAATTGCTCTTTGTGTCAGCAGCAGCACAAACACAGATTTGAATGTTCCGGTATGACTTTTTTAAAGGTTTAATAGACACGGGTGAATCGTTGTCATTTAGAAATGAGATCGCGTGGGTGTTTGAATCGAGATTGCGATCTTTTAATGATTAATTGGCAGCTCTATTTCAGTGTTTTCTTTTTAATGGTTTTCTATGGGAAACGATTTAATGTGAAACTTTGCGCATTGCATTTATATTCTAGGTTCATCTGCTTGCCTGTACAACGTATGCATCATCAGTAAGGTGTGTACTGAATTTCGCCTTTTAATGTCAGCGTTTTACTACATTAATGCAAACCGCGTAAAAATAACTGGCGGTCAGCGGAGCAAAGCCTAGTTTTGCCCTCCAGGTGGGCGTTGGGTGTGAGGTCATGTGAAAACTATCAGTAAGTCATCTTTATAAAGGCAGCATCAATTCACACGCTGTACATTTAAGAGTTCAGGACATCACTGTCCTGATAGATGAGCTTTAGCACGGCTCCGTATAACGTTACGACTCTAATCCGGTTGGGATTTGTGTCGGATCACTTCGGTTTGATGTTTATTCCTGTGTAAATCCCACCCACTGAAGTCCTGTGAACTCTAATGGCAAATCTCTGCTGTTTTACAAGTCATATTAGCATAAGATGATGATCATTTCCAGTTAGAGTATTAAGATCTGTGTTTGCTAAGCTAACCCTCGAGACTCGAGCATTGATATTGATGATGCATTTTAATTCTTTCCCCCATGAGTGTTTTCAGGAAGCGCCTGGTTATTGAAATCAGTGTTTGTTTGTTTAGGAGAAATGGATATTCATGAATGTGGGTCTCTGAGGGTTTAAGCACAAATTGTTCCGTTTCCTCAAGTTTATTTGCTTTGCTCTGAAAAAGCAGAGCGAATGTAATGCCCCACTGAGAGTGTGTCTTTGTAGCCTTTGCTCAGTTTCTTGTCTTTAAGGAACATTGATTCTCCGTCAATCACTGAAACGCAGAGGAAAGCAGCAGTGACGCACAGACGACCACAGTTCATGTTAGATATCTCTCATTCATCTGATCGATTCAAGAAACTGTGCTGTTCGTGCGCTGGTGCTTATGATTCATGATGCAGCAGGAAACCGACCGTAGGGGACTCAAAAACTAACTTTTTTAATTGGTACAGCATCTTAAGCAAGCATGGCATGAAGTGCAACACAACAGCCAAAGTCTGTCTGTTTGTGCATGTAAACCAGCAATTAAAACCAGGTCTGATATTTTCTGAAAATTAGTGTTTCTGGCCAGGGTGTTATGGGGTCGCTAGTGTGTTGTGAATGGTTGTAATGTGGTTGTTAGTGTGTTGTGGTTGGTTGCCAGGGTGTTATGTGGTCGTTAGGGTTTTGTGAATGCTTGTTATGTGGTTATTGGGGTGTTGTGGTTGGTGGCCAGGGTGTTATGGGGTCGCTAGTGTGTTGTGAATGGTTGTAATGTGGTTGTTAGTGTGTTGTGGTTGGTTGCCAGGGTGTTATGTGGTCGTTAGGGTGTTGTGAATTAGGGCTGAACGATTAATCGAAATCCTATTGAATCGCAAAGGCTGCGATTTTTAATGAAACAAATATATGCACAGGGCCAGTAGTAAAGGCTGCTCATCTCTGCAAGCGCTGTGAGTTTATAACGTGCATCTGATTAAGCAACACACTTCTTTCAACGCGGAAGTAAGCCTATGGGCGAGACTTCTGGTTCATTAGCCGCTATAGGTAAATAATGAGAAGAATAACAACGTACTGTAAAACTGTAATAACAACGTACTGTGTGTTCATAATTAAGATAAAACGTTAAAATAATATGGTAAGACACACCAATTTTCAATATCAAGCATACGTTTCTAGCTGCTTTTAATTCAGTCACAGCGATAGCTAGATACCTTTGCCCATATTAGGGATTTCCTGGAACGTCATGAGTTCTATTACTTCTGTGATGCATTTGTGGAGTTTCTGCGCAAGGGCGCCCTCTGGCGTCCAGTATAAATGAAACAGACATTTTATGTGTTTAGCACTCAGTCCTATAAATAGGCCATAAATAGGAAAAATAATACTTCTCTCTAAAGAAAAACATATGATAATCCATGTTTTTCTCCAGTGTATAGAAGTGTACAGGAATTTTTTTTTTCTTTTTTTCTTTCCCCACAGTGGATGTATAAAAGGCTCATATTTCATGTTAAAGACATGGAATCCATTTTTTATTTTTACATACCTCCTGATAAAAATTAAGAAATTACTGTCAGATTTTTATCATAACAGTTTCGTATGATGTACAGTTATAGGCCTGTATGTTAACAAGTAACCTTGCAGTTTTCTGTAAAACAATTGTTTTCTGTAAAATAAAATTAGTATTGTTATTATCTTATCATTAATTTTTATCTAATTATTATACTGTTATTTTTTTATTAATTTGTTTTAAAAAAACAATTTTTCACATTTAAATCGCAATTTTAAACAGAAAAATCGCAATTAGATTTTTTTCCCCAAATCGTGCAGCCCTATTGTGAATGGTTGTAATGTGGTTGTTGGGGTATTGTGGGTGGTTGGGAATTTAATTTCAACTTAAATATACCACAACCTAAACTTGCCTCAAACTTTAGCTCTGTAACGGTTCCTTCAGTTAATGCAGATCTAGCTTATAAAGCACAGTCACTCATCTCATGAATATTCAGCAGTGTGAATGATAGGCTCCTCCCACTGCAGGGCCGTCAGTGTTTGTGTATATCCTCATATGATTCGTGTGAAGGGCCGCAGGTGTCTGTTCACCTCTCTCTGCCAACAAACACCAGACTTACTGAACTAAAGATATTAGCTCTTACCTTTGCCACCTTCATACACAGCCACTTCTCACCATCCAATTAATTCACTACATGAAACTACATTTTTCTTGAACAGTCTTTTTCTCATTGAACATCTCGTTGCATGCTGAAATGCATGAGTTGAACTCTGTTGTTCTTGCATGTAAACAGCAGCTCCTGCATTTCTGGAACGAGTTACAGAGAAAAATAGATCTTCAGCGCCACCTTCTGCTCATTTATAAAAGATACTTTTGCTTCCACAGGTTGGGCTTCATCCATGAAACACGCATCACGGTTTCCACAAAAATATCGGGCAGCACAACTGTTTTCAACATTGATAATCAGAAATGTTTCTTGAGCAGCAAATCAGCATATTAGAATGATTTCTGAAGATCATGTGACACTGAAGACTGGAGTAATGATGCTGAAAATACAGCTGTGCATAACAGCAATAAATTACATTTTTGAAATTTTAATATTTTACATTACTGTTTTTACTATATTCTTTTTATCAAATAAATGTAGCTTTGGTGAGCAGAAGAGACTTAAAAATCATGTTTCCAAACGTTTGATCAACTTTTATTTTATTTTTCATTCATTTATTCATTCTAGTACCTCTACATTTTTTCATCAGCTAGTAATGGCTCTTCATGAGTATAATCACTATAAAAGGATTTTTTTGAAAGAAAACAATTTCCTTTTCCAGTAATCACATACGACTGAAAACGTGCAAGTTCTTTGCAAATCCTGATTCATGAATTACCCACAACCGCTCCAGTTTTTTCTCTGACTGATTTGGGTTGTTTTTCGTTGTTTTCTCAGAGGACGTCTTGGCGAAGGACGCAGGAGAATGTGCAATATGTTTGGAGGAGCTGGTGCAGGGAGACACCATCGCACGCCTGCCCTGCCTCTGCATCTATCACAAAGGGTAAAGCTGCTCGTGTGTGTGTGTGTGTGTGTCTGTGTGTGTGTGTGTGTGTGTGTGTGTGTCAGTCAGTCAGACGTGAGTCTGTTCTATTACAGTAATTCTGCTTTTCCTCTAGCTGTATTGATGAGTGGTTTGAAGTGAACCGATCGTGTCCTGAACATCCTTCAGATTAACAGCGCCTCGCGCACCTTTACACAGGTAACACACATTCACAAACCTGAAGCATGAGAATTCATATGTGACCCTGGACCACAAAACCAGTCAATTTTTCAAAATTAAGATTTATATAACATCTGAAAGCTGAATAAATAAGCTTTCCATTGATGTATGGTTTGTTAGGATAGGACAATATTTGGCCGAGATACAACTATTTGAAAATCTGGAATCTGAGGGAGCAAAAAAATCTAAATATTGAGAAAATCATCTTTAAAGTTGTCCAAATGAAGTTCTTAGCAATGCATATTACTAATCAAAAATGAAGTTTTGATATATTTACGGTAGGAAATTTACAAAATATGTTCATGAAACTTGATCTTTACTTAATATCCTCATGATTTTTGGCATAAAAAAAATGGATAATTTTGACCCATACAATGTATTGTTGGCTATTGCTACAAATATACCCCAGCGACTTAAGACTGGTTTTGTGCTCCAGGGTCACATATGCATATATTAGTGACTTATTACAGATCTAATACACTTTTGTGGCATTTAAATGCATGTGTTTTTAAATCTTTTTTTTTAAATAAACGGCCTGGGTCTTTTTGTAAATCCTCAGCACACGTTAAATAACTTGTTAGTATAATGTCTCATAGAGGTTAAATGCATTGCAGATGCTGTTGTTTTATATCATGGTAATATTACATTTCATGATATTACACTTTTGAAAAAAAAAAATGGTACTACACAAATTAGGGATACTCATTTCGGTTAATTTTCCTGACCAACAACTGCTGCTCGTTATCCGAACATTAACCGTTAACTGATAAAATTAGAATAATAAATTAGTATTTAAAAAAAAAAAAGAATGGACAAGCATCTGTGATGATACATTAAAAATACAAACAAATATTATATTTTAATGTGATTCAGAGCAACAACAAAACCTGGATTCACACATCCTCAAATTATCACGCACCAGCAGCGCTTCTGAGAACAGAGAAACAGAATAAAATAATATAAATAAAAAAAGAATAAAATAAATAGGCCTATAGCTATATCAAATAAATAATTAACAAATTAAGATGACAAAACTAAAACACACACTGAATCCTGTTATGTGCTTCGAAGAACGGCATAGTCGTTTTCCCGTCAGACATTAAAATATATAGCAGGCCTGCCTCAGTGTATGTGTCTTTTTATTTTATTTTTGTAAGTAACATGTCGACATACGGATAGACTGGAGTGCTGCCTGCTAACTGTTAGACCCACAGCAAAAACACCATCACAAAAATCCCGTCTATTTACAGTTCGGGACTATTCATCCACTGGTCATATGTTTCTATTCACGGCGTGTTTGCAGCAGCGTTGAGCAATACAGCCAATCACAGACACATCTGTTGACTTCACGAACGCAATCCACTCTCCACCCAAAATGCTAATGTTCTGTGAAGTTCTACATGTTCGCGAATTCTCTTTATTAAAACATAGAAAGTGTAGACATGATGTAAATAAGAGATTAAAGGGATAGTTCACCCAAAAATGAAAACACTGTCATTAATTACTCACCCTCATGTCGTTTCAAACCCGTAAGACCTTCGTTCATCTTCGGAACACAAATTAAGATATTTTTGATGGAATCTGAGAGCTGTCTGACCCTCCTATAGACAGCAACGCAACTGAAATGTTCCCAAGTCCAGAAACGTAGCAAGGAGATCGGTAGGAGAGGGGTTCAACCGTAATTTTACGAAGCTACGAGAATACTTTTTGTGTGCAAAAGAAAAAAAAAAAAACTTTATTCAACAATTCGTCTCCTCCGCATCACCCTGTAGCGCCATTTTGGAAAATATCCGCTGGACGATTTAAAAAAAAAAACAAAAAAAAAAAACAGAACAAACCTCATTGGTTTACTCGTGCATCAAGTGTGCTTCCATGTACCATTTCTAATGTGCTCTATGTATTTGAATCAATCAGTAATTACTTAGAAATAAAATCCTAAATTAAATCTGTTCAACATGTAAAATGATTGTGTCTCATCAGAAAACTTGGATTACCAACTCAATTCATTTAAATTACATTTGCAATGTCTTTATGAATGTTGAAGCGCCAACATTTTAGTGTAATGGGCCTTCAATGGAGGGACAGAATTCTGTAAGGTTTCATTAAAACCTTATTTTCATTTTTGTTTCAAAGTTAAATGACAGGGTTTTGTAAGACATGAGAGCGAGTACCTAGGGATGCTCATTTTGGTTAATTTTCCTGACCGACAACTGCTGCTCATTATCCAAACATTAACCGTTAACTGATAAAATTAGAATAATAAATTAGTATTAAATAAAAATAATGGACAAGCGTCTGTGATGATACATTAAAAATACAAATATTTTATTTTAACGTGCAAACAGCAGCATACAGAGCAAACGCAAAACCTGAAATCACACATTCTCAAATTATCACACACAAGCAGCACTTCTGAGAAAAGAGAAAAACAGAATAAAATAATAGATAAAAAAAGAATAAAAGAAATAGGCCTACACTAAAGCTATATGAAATAAATAATTAACAAATTAAGATGACAAAACTAAAACACACACTGAATCCTGTTATGTGCTTCGAAGAACGGCATAGTCGTTTTCCCGTCAGACATTAAAATATATAGCAGGCCTGCCTCAGTGTATGTGTCTTTTTATTTTATTTTTGTAAGTAACATGTCGACATACGGATAGACTGGAGTGCTGCCTGCTAACTGTTAGACCCACAGCAAAAACACCATCACAAAAATCCCGTCTATTTACAGTTCGGGACTATTCATCCACTGGTCATATGTTTCTATTCACGGCGTGTTTGCAGCAGCGTTGAGCAATACAGCCAATCACAGACACATCTGTTGACTTCACGAACGCAATCCACTCTCCACCCAAAATGCTAATGTTCTGTGAAGTTCTACATGTTCGCGAATTCTCTTTATTAAAACATAGAAAGTGTAGACATGATGTAAATAAGAGATTAAAGGGATAGTTCACCCAAAAATGAAAACACTGTCATTAATTAACTGCTGCTCGTTATCCGAACATTAACCGTTAACTGATAAAATTAGAATAATAAATTAGTATTTAAAAAAAAAAAAGAATGGACAAGCATCTGTGATGATACATTAAAAATACAAACAAATATTATATTTTAATGTGATTCAGAGCAACAACAAAACCTGGATTCACACATCCTCAAATTATCACGCACCAGCAGCGCTTCTGAGAACAGAGAAACAGAATAAAATAATATAAATAAAAAAAGAATAAAATAAATAGGCCTATAGCTATATCAAATAAATAATTAACAAATTAAGATGACAAAACTAAAACACACACTGAATCCTGTTATGTGCTTCGAAGAACGGCATAGTCGTTTTCCCGTCAGACATTAAAATATATAGCAGGCCTGCCTCAGTGTATGTGTCTTTTTATTTTATTTTTGTAAGTAACATGTCGACATACGGATAGACTGGAGTGCTGCCTGCTAACTGTTAGACCCACAGCAAAAACACCATCACAAAAATCCCGTCTATTTACAGTTCGGGACTATTCCCGGCGTGACGCAGCTGACACAGAACAGCATACGATGTTTACGCCCAGCGGATATTTTCCAAAATGGCGCTACAGGGTGATGCGGAGGAGACGAATTGTTGATTAAAGTAGTTTTTTTTTTCTTCCTTTTGTGCACAAAGTATTCTCGTAGCTTCGTAAAATTACGGTTGAACCACTGATGTCACATGGATTATTTTGCCGATCTCCTTGCAACGTTTCTGGACTTGGGAACATTTCAGTTGTGTTGCTGTCTATAGGAGGGTCAGACAGCTCTCAGATTCCATCAAAAATATCTTAATTTGTGTTCCGAAGATGAACGAAGGTCTTACGGGTTTGAAACGACATGAGGGTGAGTAATTAATGACAGTGTTTTCATTTTTGGGTGAACTATCCCTTTAGAGACTGTTTTCATGGACTGGAGCAGATTCTAGTCTTTGACAGTCAGAGAAGAGCACAAAACTAATGAGTCAGTCCACTACATAAGAGAAGGGTCTGGCTGCAGACTTGCACTTGCACTCTCAGACTTGCACTCTCAGACACTTGCGCTTCCGCAATTGACATCACTTGCAGTCGTTTTTATTTTTTAAATTAATGACAGAATTTTCAGTTTTGGGTGAACTAACCCTTTAATTATGCAGTGTAAAGCTTCTTTGATTATTTTTAATGAACTTTGTGAGATGGCGATGATCTACAGTAAGATGAGTGACAGATTTCCAGTGATTATAAGGGGTGTGCTCATTGCGCACTATAGGCTATAATCCATTCAGAATTTACATACATTCACTCACGGATTCACTCTCTGATAACATTTATCAAATATTGCCACTTGCTATTGTGTTGCATATACTACATCAGTTAACTAGGCTAAGTGAAGGTGAAGCAGGTGCTTGCTCAGTGTCGGCACGCGCCCGCAAGTAAACAAATACTGTATGTATAGCATTATTTTTTATGATAGTATTAATCGGTTAAAATTCTTACTTTCGGTTAACGGTTAAACGGTCACTATGAGCATCCCTAACACAAATAAAAGGTACTTCATTTACTTTTTATTTGATAATGATTCATAAACGAATGTGTGAAATCTGTGTAAAAACAGCTTCACATTTTGAAAAATACATTAGATTTCAAAACTAAAGACTCAAACTCTTTATCTAAAACAGTTTCACATTGGCTGTTATTTTGAGGCAAGAAATCACAGGTGAATAGGGTAAAAAATTAACTAACAGATTTCACCATACTTCACCAGTTGGTTTTTTGTATTACACATTTTCTGAAATGTTATGTTTAAATACGCAAATGAAGCATTATCTATTTAAATATGCACTAATTTGCATATATTTCCAGAACATAAATCTGAACATTGGATAAAGGAGAGTTCAAAATTCGTTTTGTTTTTTGTTGAAATATTGAAGGTTTTCCCAGAAGGGATTTTGGATTTCTTTTTATCACTCCATAAATCAGAAAATACTGTCAACAGACAGAAAAAAAACACGTTTTTAGGAGTAAAATGTTGTATAAATCGGTGTGAATAAATCTGAACAAACCTCTCAGTAAAAACCTTCAGGATATAGATAGGAAAAAAACTGTACAGTTTGGTGAATGTAAGTGATACTGAAACAGAAACTCACAACTTTTAAAGATAAGTAATTGAAATCTACAGACACAAATAGATAAAGTGCAATAAAATAAACACTTAAATGTGTATTTTGAATGTTTTCTTTCCACTAGCCTAAAACAACACATTATGGAAAGCCAAATGGCTCAAAATCTCAAAACTGACCAGTGCATGTTAATCAGTGTTTCTGGCCGTAGCGTCTCTCAGTAAATCCTGCTGACGCTCTTTAATCGCTGCGTTGTGTTTCATGTCTCCAGCCTCCTGGTCGTGAGAAGCGCCGCAATGTGAATTCTCTTCCTCTTCATAGACACTGTGACTTCGGTCTCGCCAAACGCCCCTCTCTTCTCGTAGCACGGCCCTCCCTAGTCGCCATCCCTAAACCCTAGCGTGCCAAAACTCATTCAGGGAAACTCTTTCCACATCACAGTCCAACAGAAACCCCAGCGGCGGTCGAGAGCTTCTACTCCAGCGCACCATTGTCCAATCAGGAATGGTGAAGAAGGCGGGTCTTGGGAAGTTCATTTCATTGGCGTCTCTGATTGGGTCAGCTAACTGTGTGGATAATTATCGGACGATCGCGGTGGATTGTTCTCTGGTAAATGGGACTGTGTCTCTCAGTGCCTTAATTTTCAGATCCCACGGGCCGAAGCGGCGGCTGCGTTTCGATGGACTCTGAGAAAGACGCCTGGATGTGACGGGACGGTGAGCCCTGATTCGGGTCGGCCCTGAGCCATACTGACAAGTGCCCTGTCTTTCGTAACAGTGACACAGCCATTTTTTTCTCTCTCTTTCTTCCCGGATGGAGGAATGACCCATGCATCTGGAGTCTGGTAGCAATATCTGTGCTAACGGATCAAGATTCACTGTAGCCTGTCACATGACGTCAAGATCATTTATGCAAGTGCATCTTGTTTTAATTGTGTTGACAAATCTGGGCCTTAATTCAACACATGACTGACTTCTGTGTGTCTTTATGTAGGGCGAATCTCATCAGAACATCTCAAAATCAGAAGAAAAAAATACTAAATGATATTTTGCATAAAGAAAACTACGTTTTTGGGGGGAAATTAATATAATGCAATTATTTTTATTGAAATCTGGCTGTACAACAAATGCTCCCATGATGAGTAAATACATATCAATTGAATAAATTAATGATATTCAGTGTACTGCTTATAATTTATGCTGAATTTATTTAAAATAATTACATTATATTAATTTATATAAATATACTATATAAATTGAATGGCTGTACAACAAATACTACCATGATGAATAAATACATTACAATTTAAATAAATAATACCTACAATTTTAGTCCTTCAATATAAGTATTTATGCACTATGATATTAATTGTACTGCTCTTAAATGCTGATTTAAATTTTAAAAATCATTGTATTCCAGTAATAAAAATCATCACTGAGAATAATAAAAAATGTAAAGCTCAAAAGTAAAATTTCATTTAAATCGGCATAATTTAATGGCAGTACAAATACTACTGTGACGAATAAGCATATTACAATTTAAATAATAAATATTTACAATTTAAATCAATTGTTTAGGATTGAGATTTCCCCCTTCAGTACAAGTATTTATACACCACGATTCATGATATTTATTGTACTGCTATTAATTTATGCTGATTTTTTATTTTTTTAAATCATCACTGAGAATAAATAATAAAAAGAAAACTCAAAAATACTACTATGATAAATACATTACTATTTGAATAATGTCATTTTCGATATATATATATATATATATATAATTTTGATTTATTGAAAATGTCAAATAAAAAATAAGTAAACAATGTTAATTTCTTAAGGATCCTAAAATGCACTACTTCTTCTTTATGCAAAATATAATTTTAATAATTTCTTTTGATTTTGTGATTGGCAGGTTTTGTGAGATTCACCCTTCAGCGTTTTCTGGAAGCTGTAGAGTCATGTGACGTCATTTAGGGCTCCTTCATGTTTAAAAACATTGTACATGCATCAAGAGACAAACATATGATGACGTCCAAATGATTCTCATATTTCACCTTAAATCAAGGAAATTAATTCTCAGGATTATTAAGATTTGTCACATACTTTCATGACAATAACACACATTCTTCTCGCCCCTTTGATAGAATTTATACATCATTGTAGTATCTGTTGTACTCTTAATTTATGCTGATTTAAATTTTAAAAACCATTGTATTCCAGTCATAAACACTGAAAATAATATTTAAAAAAGGAAAACTCAAAAGCAAAATGTGCCCGATTGTTGTGAAAATAATGTCACAAATCTTAATGCTCCTAAAAAGATTTTTCTTCATGTAAAATAGAATTTTTTTTTTGGTATTTGTGATGAAATGTGATTCAGGCGAATAATTCTCTCTGCGTTTGTCTTAAATTCACGTGTAGCTGCTGGAACAAGGTTTGATTCTCTTACGATCTTTGGGATTTTATCACCAGTTTCTCAATCTGTTTAATGTAAATCATAGAGTCAGAACGGCATGCGTGTGTGATTGATATCATAAACACTCTGGGTCACATTTCAGCTGCTTTTCTCAAGATCCACATTATTTTTTGGAGAAAGGTGGTCCTTCTCCAGTAGGGCTTGAGGCTTCACACGGACACGCTGCTAACTAGTTTTTTAAAGTTACTAATCACAGATTCGACAAGGATTTTTTTTTGGTTAGAGATTTACACTCATTCCCAGTCTCAAGTAAAGCCTTATGTGTTTGAGTTTATCTGAAGGCTTAGTTTTGGTCAGCTGTGTTGAATTATACCTGTGGACTAGTCAGAAGCTAATTTGGAGTATTACCGTAGTTGACCTGGCATATCAAAGGTGCCATAATAGCTTTAAAATGCTGCTAATCATGTATGTTGATGGCGATGAGAAGCGCTTCATTACAGCAGGTTTTCTGGTCACATGAGAGAAGATATGAGAAGATATTCCACATGTTGCATGGGAAAAACACCACTATTTTAAAAAAGCCTTATCAGATATTAGATCATTTGCAAAACTTCTTTTACGAGATATCGTTTAGGTAAATAATAAATCCATGTTTTGCTGCTTTGTGCAAACTTCTGTTTCCAGCAGATCTGAGCCTGATGCATCCAACCGGATCAGTGATTGTCAATCAAAGCTTTTGATGAACAAGACTGAGTGTCATTTCTGTTTGTTTGTTTAATTTGCTACCAAACTCCATCAGGTAACGATCTGTCTGATCTAGTTCCATCCTTACAGCAGTCGAGAGGAACTTAACAACTAGTTACGCAAGTTAACTTCCTGAAGAGACGCAAACGAAGCAAACAGGAACTTGTATGTGTTGGATCTCAATGTGAAAGGTTAACAGTGGCTACCAGGATGATCAAAGTTTTTTTTTTTTATGATTTAGAGATATTATAACATTCCATATGTGTAAAAAAAAACTGTACAGAGATGATGAGATTAAAAAAGCTAAATCTTTTGAAGCGCAGATCTTTACATGCTTGTCTGGATGTCCTTCTATCTGCATGTGTGAGATATTTAATTGCAATGTTTTTAATCATCTTTAGTACAGTGACTGAGAGCGTGAAATAATTTCTCAAATTGATAAAAGCACCATTATAAGTGTTCGAGTGTCGCTTTTTTCAGAGCAAAATACATATGTAAAATATATTTAAAAATCCTGATAACACGAAGCTTTTATGTATAATGCATTATAAGCACATTCATAATGTGCATTGTAATGTATTATATGTTTTTGTAAATAATTATAATTTTTATATAATAATTACCATTCCTTGGTTGTTTGTTGTGCATTTTAATGCATTTTACTTTCTAAAGGTGTAACAATGAACAAAAAGTATTGTAATTCTGCTTGTAATGCATTATAAGGTGCATTACAAGGCATAATTAATGCATTAAAAATAGTGATGCACCGATAGCACTTTTTCCAGAACGAGTCTACTTTCATTTTTGGTACTTGCCGATACCATACCTGTATTTTCATTGCATTTGTATTTTTTAAAAACATTGGGTGGAAAAAACTAAATATTTTCAGCTATACAGACGTGAATATTGAATGTTTAACATAATATATTTTGACATATGTCTTTTTATTTTATTATTATATATATATATATATATATACGTGTGTGTGTGTGTGTGTGTGTGTATATATATATATATATATATATAAATTATTGACTATTACATGATTACGTTAAAATGATGATTGACACTGATTCGATTAGAATTATAATATTGTACATCTCTCACAACATAACTATCATAAATAAATAAATATCTCGCTTCAAGCACTGATTGATTGATCGATCGATCAATTGATTCAAATGATATTAGATATTTAATTATGCATGCTCATTTCATTTTTTACATTTAAGTTATTGTCATTTAATTATTCCTTACAGTTACATCTTCAAAAACACTAATAATTTAATTGAACTGTTAATTGTAATCACTATAATTATAATCAATATCAAAATGAATATCCTTTTTCTCAGACTGTACTATATATTTTTGTAATGCCTAGATTCAGTTTTAAAGCATTTAAAGCTATCTATCTATCTATCTATAGATAGATAGCTTTAAAGGCTTTTAAACTGAATCTAGGCATTACAAAATTATATTGTACATTGTACACACACACATATATATATATATATACACACACACACATACATTAGCACTTGCATATTATTGCTCTCTTTTTGGTTTTGATTGCTTCTGTTGTCATCATTTGTAAGTTGCATTGGATAGAAGTGTCTGCTAAATGTAAATGCAATGTAAATGTTAACATTATATTAATTACATGTACTTTGTAGACATCCTTAATGTCTAATAACTCCATTCTGCTCTCTGTTGTTCTGTTGACGGTGTTTCTTTATCTGAACACAGCTCTGTTCACACGCTTTTGGTATCGGAGCATTTTAAAGCACGAGTACTGGAGCGCAGTATCAGTATTGGCATCAGTGCATCCCTAAAAAGGCTTTAAGTAAAGTATTACCAAAGAGTATCATCCAACTACGTTTGTTCTGGCTTCAGTGTGAAACTCGCGTCAGAGCCACGGTGCTTCTGTTACTGAAGTAAACCAATGTCTGTGGCATGACACCAGCTTCCTTCTTTTCTCACAGATTCTTTTCTCAAATCATGTGTTTTATTGGTTCTTCTCAGTGGAAGCGAAGCCTCTTGTCGCCCTCATAGAGTCCTTCTTCTTCTTCAGAAACCCGGTTTCCTTTAATACTGTGAACGAACCAGAAAATGTGGAAATGTGTGAAACTGGAAACCCTGATCTGCTCACGTAAGGTTAGTTAAGAGGGGAAACTAGGGCGGTCCTAAATCCTAGTGAGCTACCTTGTAATGTGACATCTCATTAGTGAGTGAACTGTAAAAATCTGCATAGGCAACAATACTCAACTTAATAGATTTCAATTGAGTTTGAAAGTTAATGTGATGAAATACATTGCACACATCAATACTGGGTAAAATCATTGATTTGTATTGTAGTATATTGAGCCATTTTATCACTACTTTTCATTTACATTTCTCTCACTTCAACCACCATCTTTGGTGGAGCTTGTCGCGATGAAGTATGAGATTGCCTTCATTGCAAAAAATAATGCAATGCTTTAACATCTGGCTAAACTGAGGTGTCTTGAAGGCAGAATAATCTTTAATTACAGATTTTATGCCATTAAAATGATGCAAACTCTAGTTTTTGGATCAAATAGCATATCTTACTTGACTTCCTTCAGTGTAGTGTTGTTAATCAGGCCTTCAGACATCTGTTTGGCTCCATTAATGGTCAACTCGTTTTCTATTAGCTTATAGAGAGTTGAATGGATTATTCAGTCTGTCAGAGCTAATATATTGTGCATACAGAGCTGAAGTGCATTTTTTGGCATATACTGTTGTTGATCAAAATAGAAATTATATCCTGATCTAATAGTTAATAAATTACCATGCATTATGAACATTAATGTATGTTTAGATGTGTCGTTTCACGCATTTTGCATCTGCCGCAGACATGCATTGAACTTTCTGAGTGATGTTTGAGTATTTCCTTTAATGTCCACAGGCTACAATGTATTTTCATGCAATTTTTGTCAAGCAAAGCATGTGAGATTCAGCAAAAATAGTATTTGCATAATTGCATTTGCACTTTGTGAATGCTGTAAACTTTTAAATCACACCCCAAAATGAGCATGCAACATTACTGTGCATTACTGAAATAATGAGGTATATTCGGTCTGACACTGCAGCATCAGAGATTTTGTTCTGTATCAACCTGAAAAATAAGCACATTAAATAAGAATACATCTGGGAATGATAATTGGAAGGTTTTATTTTTTCATATGCATGAAAAAATAGGGCATCCAGTCGTACCAGAAGATGTGAAGGCTTGTGTTTTCCTTCAGTGCTTTTGCCAGACTTCTTCCACTGTGAGACGTAATGCCATTGGCAGAGAGACTAAACAGCAATGCAATAATCAATTGCTCAGATCGCTCGTTCTTTATCTGACAGCTGAAGTCCTCAGAATGGAGACAGGAGAGTCACTTGATGATGCAAGATTTGCCTGAGGTTGGTCAGGCTTGGGTGATTCTTCAGAGCCTCCGCAAAACGCATCTGCGCCCTCGTCACCGATGGTGTTTCCCCACATTCTGCAGCCAATTAATTTAATGTCACCAAACCTTTACTACATAGTTTACATAGTTTTGAATCATTTCTGTAAAACTCAGTTTTAAAAACATGAATTCCAAAGATATAAATGCATAAAGAGAGGCATCATTTTAAAGGTATGGTCTAATTATTCCAGTGCATATTCTTACCCTAATCAAAGATAGATTTGCTCTTGTGAATTGCATTGGCCAGGTATTTCCCACCCACACCTGTGATGTTGTTGCAGCCAAGCCTATGGGAAACAAACAAATTAATGATGAACCATGCATTCTACATACCCTGTGAGAATGTGTACGTTTACGAGTCGTTTTAAAGTGTGCCTCATCTGGAAAGCATTGCAATCAATTTTTAATCCCATCAATAAAACCATGCACACATCGGAGTAATGTTTTATAAGGTGCAGTCAAATCAAAACAAAGCAAGAACTTGCACACTTGCTAAATGCTCCAAAACAAATGTAATGACAAGATCATGTGGTTAAAAAGTCAAAACGTTGACCACATGGTCTGTCAGTAAACATTTTTTGGAGCAATGGATTTTTAATGGACCAAATCATGCAGAATGTCCTCACATGTTAGATAAAGGTTCTTCCATTGCCAACATACAAGAGATACCTACTTGACAACCTTCAAGTGTGGACATTCTTCAATAATCTTTGCTACTAGTTTGGCTCCAACGTCTGTGATGTAGTTTTTGTAAAGACTGTAAATGGAAAGGAAAGAGGGTAGAATGAGGTCTAAATAAAACCTGACAACATAAAGATGAGCGGATGAACTCACCCCAAGACCTTAATGATTTTGTGTCTGATGAGCTCCTCTGCCAGAACCTCAATACTGCAGTCCGTGAGCTGATTCACGCAAAATCTGAAAGGCAGAGCTGATTAGATTACTTAATAATTGTAGTCCGTTACTGATTCAAAATTACATGACAAAAATTGTGGTTACTAACGTAATCCATTACATTACACATTTTAAGTAATATAATCAGATTACTTTTAGTTTACTTCTGACCTAACTCATTTATCACATTGATTTAAATAGGATAATCTTGTACCATATTGATATAAAAATACAAAGAGAAAGAAAATGTAATGCATTAAACATTACGTCAATGTTTCCCAAATCTGGTGTTCGTTAAGGAACTGCAGGGGTTTGTGGGTTTAATGAAAAGCTAATAATCAAGTACATCATAAAAATGTAAAATAACAGAAACCGAAATAAAACACTTTTTATTTGTTTACCTGCATGGCATGTGACCACTAACCAGCGTCAGGAAAACGTGAACATGCAAATGTGATAATTGTTAGAATGTTAATTTTAAAACTCTTCAAGTAAATATATTAGGTGAAAGATGTTCAGACGACAAAAGTTTGAGAATCCCAGCATTACATGTAAATAAGAAGTGGCGTGAATTTGTGCATTTTAATATGTTTGAAAGACAAAAGCCTTCCAAAGACATAGTAATACATGGTTAAATAGCACAAAACAATCAATGTAATTATAGCCACCTGACTAGTGACTGTCCACAAAACTGGAAGACTTTCTGAATGTATATGAGCAGTAGCTATTTTAGAAATTAAAATCTAAAAGATGAAAAAGAAGAATTAGAAAGAAAGAATCAATAAGTTATGAATAATTTCTTGCTATTGTGGGAATAATATGTAATCAACAAAAAAGTAGCCTGACTAGTATGATTCAGAGTATTTTAAAATTTAATTTAATCTAAGTACACATTCTTAATTTTTTGGTTACACTTTATTTTAAGGTGTCCTTGTTACAGTGTAATTATACATTTAAGTACTGAGTAATATTAATTAACTACATGTACTTACTACATGGTTAGGGTTAGAATTAGGGTTTGGCTTAGATTTACTTGCATGTAATTATGCATAATTTATTGTTATTATAATAGTAAGTACATGTAACCTGTGTAACCAGGACACCTTAAAAGAAAGTGCTACCACAGTTACTACCCAGCTCTGCCGAAAGGTAGGAACTTCATTTGTTGTTCAGTCTGTTGGTAATTGCATTCAAACTGTATATGTTTTGGATAAAACCAAACCCTGCCTGGCTTTTCTTACCTTACTACCATAATTTTTGCTGAAAGATGGTCTCAGTTGCTTCCTATGATGGTGGAGGACAAAGTTCAAGGCGCTGCAATCGACCGAGTAAATGTTACAGAAGGCGATCTTAATGTAATCCGCCGATATGCCATTGGCCGTCATCTTGGCAACGTCCTCGCTGTTCATCTCAAATATGCACCGCAGCATCCACAAGAAATTTGGCATTGCATGCACCTTGTCGCCATCAATGTCTGTGGATGGATAACGAGGAAGGCCTTTAAGATGCATCTTCACGCTGTTGGACAGATAAGACTTGAGCATCTTGTGCTTTTCCTTCAATGGAAACGAGGAGGAACGAGATGCTCCAGGAGTGCCGCGTTGGGTTTGGACAAGAGGCCGCATAAGAATAAATTGGTGAACTGGAAGTTGGTTTGGATATGGTCTTTATCTCTAGGTCTCGACTTTCCCAGGGAAGGCAAGCAGGAGAGATGCGACGACCTCTTGTATTTCGCATTTTGAGAAGAAACTTAGAATAGATTCAGGAGTGATTTTGGAGTCCAGCACCAATGAAAACGCCGCTAAGAAGGCCTGGAGGATCTCGTGGAGAAACTCGAAGGTTGCAGAGCCTCCGCATCCATCGTAATGAGAAGCAGGCCTCAGAAACCCAAACTGAAGGTCTTCATCTTCTAATCTATATCACTTCCTCCATACTGAACACAAGTCCTTCCCGTTCGAGACCATGCAAGGCCAGTCGAGCAAGAGCCGAAAACTTCGGCTCACCAGCTTTAAAGGTCTCCGCTGGACACCTCGTACTCCGTTTTAAAAGTCCAGGACGTGCAATCGAGTGTCCAAGAAAGACCTCGGAAAGAAGCAAGAAGACGTTTGTGAGCGTAATGCAAGAATCCGGCAACTCCAAGTTGTCATACACTGAATGAAGGTGCTTGAAGCTCTTGAGGATGATCCAGCTGAACAATGGGATGGAGCAAAGACCGCAGAGGTGAGGATTGGCGTCTTGTTGATCGGTCACCATTGTCTTGTGTTCCTTCTCTGGGAAATGCAAAGCCGTGTATCTCTTCAGGTTTTCAGGTGAGAATCCCTTCAAATAGACTTTCTTCCGGATCACTCTGCTTTGGACTTCGGTGCCACTTCTTACAGTCAGAATCTTCCGGGAACCCTTGAGCAATTTTCCGCAAAGCAAGTTCACGAGAAGCAAACGTGGACGGGTCTTTTCTTCCGGAGAAACCGTTTCCGGAACGTTATCCAAATCAAAATCCGTTTGGATTTCATCGTATTCGTCGAAGGTGATGAAGATGGTCTCGGCCTGCGGGTTGAAGACTCCCTGGTCTCCCAGAAGCTCATCCAGACTCTGCAAGTATCCCAAACTCTCACCTCTATCGTTCAGGAGCTCCATCTGAGTGTCCGTGTAAAGATCCTCCAGCGGCGTCTCCTCGCTCTTCGAGTACGACGTGATGAACTGAGTGTCTCCTCCCAGCTCGTATCTGAGCTTCTCACAGTACTTGCTAACTGCAAAGATGCGAAAACATTAGTGCACCAAAACAACTGGCAGAATATTGTCATAAATATTCAAGTGCATAAATGTAGCGTCCTACAGTGTGACATGCCAATAATCTGACTAAAATATTTTGTTAAAATTATGAACATTGGTCTGGACTTTTCATTTCATGGTTTCTGTATTTGTAAAATGTTATTTGTTATTTTAAATTCAAATACTCACTGGGGTCTGTGTTAACCACTGGTATGACACTAATGGTGTGTACCGAATTTCTTCAAACCAAGGCGGCAGATCAATGTAAGCGTCATATGCTTCATGAAGAACGTGTACGAAATACGCTGAGCACTCCTCTCCTTTACTCTGAACCAGCTCCAGGATTTAGCGAACCTGCGTGTCCAAAAATGAGGTGAGTTGATTAATTGTGAAATATATTGTGGATATATATATATATACATTTAACAGGGTGTCTTTATTCTGAACCAGCTCAGAGTATATAACACGTATAACAGGGTGCCCGCACATTTTATGAAGGTAAATTTAAGACATTTTAAGACCAAGTAAAGACACTAAGAGTTGTGTTAGCAGCACAAACAAAGATTGAAAATACAACTTCCAAAAAATCTCCATTACTTTAATTCATTTTACAAAAAAAATTATAATAATGCCCCTAGAATATAGAAATAACTTTTACTGTAGCTTCTGATCACACTGCAAAACAATTTTCTTCTTCAGTATTTTTGTTTTGTATTCCAGTTAAATGTCTAAATACTTTTTAACCAAGATACATTTATTTGAGAAAACATAAAAAACCAACAAATATCTGCCAATGACCTCTTAAACTTAATTAAATTGGAAAAAAAGGTTTTCTGACCTCATTGGCATTTATTTGTTCTTGATAAGCATAAACTCATTTTGTTCAGTTTCTCAGAAAACAAAAGTAAACGTATCTTGATTTAAGGGTGTTTAGATATTTGTACTGGAAAACAAGATGGAAATACAGTGGAAGATATTCATTTTTAGCAATGCATGCAACACTCAATGCCATGACTATGAATTTAAGACTGTTCTGAATTAGGATCTTTTCTATGGCCTTTATTTGTGAAAGGGCAAATCAAGACCTTTCAAGGCTCGCAGAAACCCCATTTAAATAATTTTATCATGCATGTTAGAAATTCATACATACAGTATACTTTGAAGTTAGCTTATACAGGTATATACTGTAAGTTTGCATAACAAATATGAAGTTACTGAAGTAGCATGGTACAGTGATAATACTTCATATCAGTAACAGTGGAAGGCTACTTATGTATTATACTGATAGGCTCTCAGGTAAAAAAAAAAAAAAAAGTACACTTCCATAATGTACTTAAAGTGCTCTATTTTCACGCACTAATTTTGTATTTAATATACTAAAAATTATTCTTTAGTAGTACTTAAGATCAGCCAAGTGTACTCAACTGTGCTATTTTGGCACACCATGAATAACTAAAATGTGCTTTTGACATACTACCTCTGTATTTAAAAAATGTATTTAGTCACCACTTGTAGTACACTTGAACCCATCTTTCATACACTAGTACACTCAATTGTACTACAATTGGTGACTAAATACATTTTTTCATATTCATGGTGTCCCAAAATAGCACAGTTGAGTACACTTAAGTAGAAATGGGCCTACTAAAGGATAATTTTTAGTAGCCAATATTAAGTGCAAAATTAGTCCGCGAAAATAGAGCACTTTCAGTACATTATGGAAGTGTACTTTTTTTTAACCTGGGCTATATAATAGCCTGATATACCAAATGATTATCATATACAGTGATGTGGAGTAACTAGTTACATGTAACAGAATTACGTAATTTAATTATAAAATAAATGTAACTAATCAGTTACTGAGGAAAAAAGAACACGTTGATTTATTAGTCTATTAAAACTCAAAATTCATATCAGTATTCAACGTTTTATGTTAAAAACAAAACATTAGGCCTATTTATGCATCTGTAACTGCAGTTTAAATGCATCCATGTCTCCTCTGAGATACATTAAACTGTGTAAATACATCTAAATGCTATTTCAGATGCAGATTCCAGAAATGTTTTCTTATGTTGGAGTGAAAGACACTAAGTACCGGATGAAGTGCTTCTTATTCTTACCCAAAAATACAAAATGGAAGAAAGAGTTAAAACTGAACACAATCTTGCTACTCAAGCTGTGCATGAACATTTTTAATATATATTTATTTGCTTCTTTTCCATTTTGCATTTACTTGTACTTTTACTTTCAATACTTAAGTACGTTTAAGATTTAAAAAAAATACTTTTCATACTTAAGTACAATAAATATCACATACTTTAAGACTTTTACTCAAGTAATATTCTAAAGAGTGACTTCAACTTCTACCAAAGTCATTTTCTGGTGAGATATCTGTACTTTTACTTGAGTGTGGCTTTCAGGTACTTTATACACCACTGCATATACAGTAGATGTAATTGATTTCTTTCATAAATTGCAGTGACTGCTCTAAAATATGAGACACTAATGTTTCAGGAGTTTAGGACACATGCTTAGTTGATAACTGTTTTATTTCTTATTTGGGTTTATGTATATTTATTTTTTACGATTAACTGTTAGGTGCCAGTGTTTCCTGTCATAGCTATGCAAAGATTTGGTTTCAAAAACAGTATCATACCTAGTTATGGTTTTAAATCTGTTTTTGTCTCAGAGTAAAAAGAGGTGCTAAAGTGTGATTTTGTGGTGGCTGTGCTTTAAAATTAAATGATTATAATCAGTGTTGAGCTCTACTGTAAGGCTAACCCCGCATGGTGTAAATGTTTGAAAATGATTAACAGTTGAAAACATTCATTAGAAAAGTAATCAAATGTAATCAGTTACATTAATAAAGTAATTGAAATAGTTTCACTACTTGTTACATTTTAAATATAAAGGGTAACTTTTCCAAAGTAGCCTTTCCAACACTGTTCATGTTCACTCTTAAAAATAAAGGTGCTTCACGATGCCATAGAACAGTGAATCTCAACCTTTTGGTTGGTATCATTTTTGTCTTTGTGAGGACCAAATGCAGTCAAGTATAATTCAAGTTAGTTGACTTGTCCAGTATTTGGCCATATCAGCTATATTGGATTTTTCTTTCATGGGAACATGTCATGTCAAAATATACAAAATGTATACAAAAATTCATACTTTATACGGACCCCCTGGCCTTGCGTCAAGGACCACTAGGGGTCCACGGACCCCTGGTTGAGAAACACTGCCATAGAAGAAGCTTTTTGTCTGAATGGTTCCATAAAGAACCTTTAAAGGGATAGTTCACCCAAAAATGAAAATGTGATGTTTATC
>NW_015555743.1:109535-117513 GCF_001515605.1 Sinocyclocheilus anshuiensis | reverse complement strand
TTACCCCCGGGGTATCCAAGATGTAGGTGACTTTGTTTCTTCAGTAGAACACATTTGATGATTTTTAACTCCTGCTTTTGCAGTCTATCAGTCGTATAATGCATGGCAATAGTAACAAAATCTATGAGAGTAAAAAAAACATGCACAGACAAATCCAAATTAAACCCTGCGGCTCGTGATGACACATTGATGTCCTAAGACACGAAACGATCGGTTTGTGCCAGAAACCGAACAGTATTTATATAATTTTTTACCTCTAATACAACACTATGTCCAACTGTCTTTGGGCGCGCACACGGCATCTGGTGCGTGAGGTGTGTACGCGCTCTGGCGTTGAATATTATTCAATGTCTTGTGTTAAAATATAGGATTGCAACCATTTTAGCAGCCTGACGGCAACATTAACTGAATAGTTCACCCAAAAATGAAAATGCATTCATCATTTACTCACCCTCAAGTCGTTCCAAACCTCTGAGTTTCTTTCCTCTGTTAAACACAGAAGAAGATATTTTGAAGAATGTTGGTAACCAAACAATTGACGGTAGCCATTGACTTCCATAGTATGGAAAGAATATTATGGAAGTCAATGGCTACCATCAAATTTTTCAGTTTCATTTTAGGGCGAACCTTCACTTTATATCAACCGTGTCTGACACTTGTAGAACTGTACATTTTCAAAGTTGGAAAACTGGTTTTCCATTGCACTTTTCCCAGCAGGAAGTTGGAAATTACGATTTTTATTACGAGTTGAATGGGACATACCATAACGGTTAACTTCCATTCAAATCAAAAGAGAATAGAAATATTGTTAAAATCCTAGTCCTATCTATAAAACACGATGGATGAATCGGCTCTAATTTTATTTGATTACATTTTGGCATTACCTCTTAAAAATGGAAGGTTCCAAAAAGGTTGTTTTTCCGACAAACAGAAGTGAAAATAACACAAGCAAAACACAACACAATGAATGCCAGCAAAAATACTTTATGCAATTGTTTTGCTACCATACGTTACAAATGCTGCACATTCTACCCCTCGTCTGCCTAAACAACAGCACTAACCCGTCTATTAGCATTGTGTTGCGGTGTAGTAGACTACAGATAAGTGTGCACACAGACATCATTCATGAGGGCGAATCCGACGCTAATCATCAGACTGAATCTCTTCTGTCCTTTCTTTGGATTTTTTCAAAGCTTTCTCCAGTTCTTCCATCACAGGCAGAGGTCCCTCGTATTTGTTGGTTTGGATAGACCTGAGTTTGTCCTGATAGTCCTCTGGAAGCCCGTTCTGCTCCGCGCCCATCACAATAACCTGAGACACAGAAGCTACTTCATTTCTACTGGCATCTTGAAGATATTTCTGTCAGAGAACACACCCTCTGCAGGAATCTAGTCTAGACTTTTGAGTGTCGTCATAAAGTGTAGTTTACATGAGGAAGATTCATCATGTAAAGTGAACAGTGTGTTGTTTTTGTGTCAGACTTTTTCTATTGCAGTTTTTTGGTTAAAAACCTGCTTTTATTTGTCTTCTGAAAGTGCGTAAATGTAATGTAAATTAAATGTAGATTTTAGGTTAAAATGTAAATGAATGTATTAAGGATATCTTGGGTCCTGACACCACTTCTTTCAAATTCTTCACTCTTTTTAATCTAGAGTTTCTGGATTAAAAAGTCTTAATTCAGCCTTCCACAAAGTAAGGTCTTAAATCAGAGCAGAAAATCTGAAATTCATAAAGTCGCGGCATTAAATGTTGCATGCATTACACAAAATGTCAAATAACTTTTACTGTATCTTCTGATCACAATGCACAGAAGAGCTGTTCTTCCTCAGTACTTGTGGTTGGTTTGCCAGTACAGATATCTAAACATCCTTAAATCAAGATACGTTTACTTGAAATGCAAAATGAAGATATAAACAAATATCTGTCAATGCGGAATGAAAACTTGTTTTCCCAAGAAATCATACAGTATTGACAGCGTGTTCCCTTTATTTCTTAAATGTTCTTTAACTGGTCAAACAGGTCTTAAAGTCATACATTTGCAGAAACCCTGTAATCACCATCATTTTTCATCATTACATGGTGTCGCAAACTAAATTTGACATATTATACAGTACAAATTGTTTAATGTGCATGTGACAAGAACAATATGTTTGCATGTAAATGTTTAGGACAGTATAGAGATCTATTCATAAATTCAAGCACATGTGCTGCTTTCCTAAAAGTGACATCCAATTTAAATGGATAAATATGGAGAAGTTATCTTGTGGCAGAGCCTCTTGTGTTGTATGGGATGCTTCGGTTTGATGTGTTTCTGTTGTAGCACTGACTCAGTTGCTAGCGGTGCTCTATTGTCTCGTACAAAGCTGACCGGAGCAAACGCCAGAAAAAACACCACAACATTGTCCTTTCACCAGCAGCACAAATAACAAACGCATTCTGTTTTAAAGAATGATATCAGATTACGCCGTTTAGAGAAGCATGCGTTTCTGTTGTTGTTGCTGTAATTTGACACACAATAGAGGCTGAGAAATCAGATTCAGGTTCATTCTCCTCTTAATTCAGAAATGTTCATACGGTAATTGTGATGGATCTTTCAATCAATCAGTGGATCCAGTTCACAAAATCAGTCAGAATGATTAATTCACAAGTCGAAGTGAGCCGAGTTCAACTTTCTGAATAACTTGTTAATAACCCACTGGTGGAGGAAGTGATTATTAATGAATAACCATTTCATTTTCAGTCTGTTCCTCATACTATCATGTGGCATCTTATGAAACTGCTTTTGTGTTCTTTTTGTCTCTTTGTTTTTTTACTCACAATTTCCAGACAAATTATTTTAGAGCTTGGCATTACTAGAATAACGTTATACTCTATAGTTATGCTAAGCTCTATAATATATTATTTGCTAGAAATTGTGTGTGAAAATTTTATTCTGGTTATGCAAAGCTCTAAGATATTTTATGTGCTATAAATTGTGAGTAAAAATTATTATTCTGGTTATGCAAAGCTCTAAAATATTTTATTTGCTATAAATTGTGAGTAAAAATTATTATTCTGGTTATGCAAAGCTCTAAAATATTTTATTTGCTATAAATTGTGAGTAAAAATTATTATTCTGGTTATGCAAAGCTCTAAAATATTTTATTTGCTATAAATTGTGAGTAAAAATTATTATTCTGGTTATGCAAAGCTCTAAAATATTTTATTTGCTATAAATTGTGAGTAAAAATTATTATTCTGGTTATGCAAAGCTCTAAGATATTTTATTTGCTAGAAATTGTGAGTAAAAAATATTATTCTGGTTATGTAAAGCTCTAAGATATTTTATTTGCTATAAATTGTGAGTAAAAAATATTATTCTGGTTATGCAAAGCTCTAAAATATTTTATTTGCTAGAAACTGTAAAAGTCTTCAAAAAATAACTAGAATAATGTATATTTATAAAATGCATAAAAACACGCACAGAATTATATGTTTCCATTGATTTCCATTTGGTCAAAATTATGAGTAAAAAAAATATTATTCCAGCTATGCCAAGCTCTAAAATATTTTATTTAAAAAATGTTTTTACAAATATATTTTTTTAATTTTTTACATACAAAATATTTTTTAAAATGACTAGAATCATATATTTTATAATGCATAATGCATAAATTTCCAAAGTTTTCCAGGTCTAGATATCACGCTTTTAAAATGACACTTCCTTATTTATCCTAGACTGTGAAAATCCTGGTTCTTCTTGTTAAGGGGTTGAATTAAAATAAGATATATCTTAATTTTTAAGCCCGAAACACACTGCGTGATTTTTGGCTGTCCCAGACTAAAGATTGGCATCGTAAAACACTCGTGGTGATTTCTGTGATCGTGGCTCCTAATCTGTGCTCTTATATCGTACAGTGAGAGAGGGTCAGAGACGGCCGTTGTCACAGTCATGCGACCAAAGATAGCCTACGATCATTTTCTGACTGTGTCAGAAATACAGCATGATCATCGCACCGTGTGTTTGCTGCTACGATCCACGTTTGCTGACCAACCAATAAAAACACGACATGGCGCTAAAACATAAAACTGCTTACCTCGAGCTCTCATGCCTTCCTCTTTTGCCGCTTCCACTTTTATTCAGCACACATGAAAACTGCAACTGCTAAAGTGTGATTTATCATGCTCTTATTGTTTACCACTAGCGCATGCTGATGACGTTTTATTCTTCTATAGTAACGTGCATCGTAGCGTACGATTCAATAGGTGTCATCATCGTACAATCTACACGCATGTCGTAGCCACGTTTATTAGATCCATGTGTCACAGTGTGATATGCAATGATCTTATAGGTTTGCTAAAATTGTGCAGTGTGTCTCGGGCTTTGAGTCATTTTAAGCCATCTTGATTCCCTTTTGAAACTCTTCCTGCATTTTCAATAAACAAGGCCTTTAATGGGTTAGCTCCTGCGTACTTAACTAGTCTTCTACCGCGCTACAATCCATCACGCTCCCTAAGGTCGCAAAACTCTGGACTTTTGGTAGTACCTAGGATAGCAAAGTCCACTAAAGGAGGAAGAGCTTTTTCACATTTAGCTCCCAAACTCTGGAATAGCCTTCCTGATAACGTTCGGGGTTCAGACACACTCTCTCGGTTTAAATCTAGATTAGAGACACATCTCTTTGGCCAAGCATTCACATAAAGTATCTAATAACCTTGTACTTCAGTCATATCTGATCAAATGCACATTAACAGTCTTTTGCTTGTGTTGAACACATCATTTTTTGCTTGGCATCCCGAGGTAACTAGGAATTACACGTCATTAACTAACTGCATGATTCTTACTGTACATTTCTGCCATATGGATATCAACACTGATAAGCTACTACTAAACAATGTAGAAACTTAAATTTTCTGTGAAGCTGCTTTGCAACGATTTGCATTGTGAAGAGCGCTATACAAATAAACTTGAATTGCAAAGTGTTGTGAACCACAGTTCTAAACGAAGCTTTAGTCCTGATAAAAGCCGTATTTCTGTGACTTGTTAAAGCACGCAGGAGACTGTACCTGTAGATACTGCGGTGAAGGTGGTGCATAAACGCAGCTGTTCATGATATACGTGCGACAGCTGAGGTCCTGTCTGCTGGTGGAGACGTTCACCTCCACTGGGCTGTAGGTGCCCATTTTCACATTCTCCTGCCTGCAGAGGAACATCCAGCGCATGTGAGGCGCTCCATTAGTCACTTACTACTGCTACGTTTCTACATGAAGATCTCTGACTAAAAAATGCTGGGTTGTTTCAACCCAACTTTAGATCAAATATGGACTAACCCAGCTGTTGGGTTAAATTTTTACATTAACCCCTTAAGTGTCACCCCTCATTTCTGAACATAGACGTGAAAGTGCACTATCCAAACTTAAATTGTTATAATTCATGAACGCTTTGGAATACAGACCTAAAGTTGGACTCTTTTTCGTTTTTTTTTTTAGTTTACTGCAAAAGTGGAATCATTTTAAAATATTAAAGTATCAAAAAGTTATAGAAGTTTAAATTTACTGTAAAGAAAATGCACTGTACTCAATTTTTTTTAGTTTATATAAAATTAAATATTTCACAAAATATTTTTGAATCCAAAATTGCTATAAAATTAAAGCCTTTTGTCTAAAGTTATGTTCCAAATTTGAAGTTGATATAAAAAAAAAATAAATTTGAGGTTCCTGTGAGATTTTATTTAGAGCGTTATATCACAAACAGCCACTGGGTGCCATCAAAACTTTTTTTGATGCATTTTTCTGTCACACATGTCTAAATTTCTCGGTCATTGTTACTTCTATCAAAAATCTTGAGACTCAGACCTTTCCGACAATATGTATTTTATCAAGTTTATAAAAAATTGTGATTCTAAAAGACCGTAATACTTTTTGTAATATGACACTTGCCTCCCTCCACTAAGGGGAGGAGACCACTAAAAGATTTTAAAGTACCATTTCCACGGTAATGCAATTTCCGACTTAAAAATGGTTTTCACAGGATGAATTCTGAGGTTTTAAGCTTGAATGACCAAAATATGTGATGGAGAACAAAGACAACAAAAAAAAAGAGTGCCATTGGGCCCGCCGGTGATACATTTTTAACCCAAAAGTTGGGTTAGTCCATATTTGACCCAAAGTTGGGTTGAAACAACCCAGCATTTTTTAGTGTACTGTATGTGTGTGTTTGGGGTCTGAAAGCGTCCACCTGTCGAGGGACTCGAGGTCCGACATGTTCATCCTCCACATGATGCCCCAAACCTCGTCCCCTGGGCTGTGTTCGATGGTCGCAACGCCGCCATGCCAGCGCTGACTCGCCAGTCCTTTATGATTCCCGAAGACCAGTTTATAATCCTGGAGAGGAGGACCAGTCAGTTACATGTGTAGATGGATACAGTCAAACCAAAATTTATTCAGACACCTTCAACATTTCTCACATTATCACAGTTTATTCGATATGGTTTAGAAAGTGGTAATAATATATGACAAGAACTCAGAGTTAAACTGTGTCAGAACAAATGTGACCCTGGAGCACAAAAGCAGTCATAAGTAGCACAGGTATATTTGTAGCAATAACCAACAATACATTGTATGGGTCAAAATTATCAATTTTTCTTTTATGCCAAAAATCATTAGGATATTAAATAAAGATCATGTTCAATGAAGATATTTTGTAAAGTTCCTACCGTAAATATATAAAAACTTAATTTTTGATTAGTAATATGCATTGCTAAGAACTACAACTTTAAAGATGATTTTCTCAATATTTTGATTTTTTTTGCACCATCAGATTCCAGATTTTCAAATAGTTGTATCTCGACCAAATATTGTCCTATCCTAACAAAACATACATCAATGGAAAGCTTATTTATTCAGCTTATTTACTCAGCAGTTTAAATCTCAATTTCAAAAAATTTACCCTTATGACTGGTTTTGTGGTCCATGGTCACAAATTCATCTTGATAATGTCAGATAACTTTGATAGAAAAGTATGTAATAATTTCGGTTGAAATTTAAGTACACAATTAGATTATACCAATTTAGGTCAACCAATTACCAAGAAATTCTTAATTTTATTCAGTCTATGGTGCAAAAAGGTTAAAAAAGACATTAACAATTAAAGAAAAAAACACTTAAGCAAAACATGGGCAGGTAAAAGTGTCAATTTTTTTATCAATTTTACTGGTAGTCCACTGTATGAAGAATTTGAGTATATGTCACAGTTTACTTTATTTTGCTATCCTCAATTACATAAATTAACTAGTGTCCTCCTGCACCCACTAGTAAAAAAATATTAAAAATTA
The DNA here is from genome assembly GCF_001515605.1 of Sinocyclocheilus anshuiensis. NCBI lineage: Eukaryota > Metazoa > Chordata > Actinopteri > Cypriniformes > Cyprinidae > Sinocyclocheilus > Sinocyclocheilus anshuiensis. The sequence goes on along the minus strand of NW_015555743.1, from coordinate 110,200 downwards.
TATCTGGTGTCTGAATAATTTTTAGTTTGACTACAGATAGATGGATGGATAAATACATGGATAAAAATATAGATAGATGGATGGATACATAGATATAGTTAAACAGTTCGATAGATGGATGGATAAACAGTCGGATGGATGGATGGTTAAATGGATAAAAACATGGATGATAAACAGTTTGATGGATGGATAGATAAACAGTTGGATGGATAGAAAGATGGGCAGTGTGATAGTTGGATAGACCGATGGAACGATATATGGATAAAAAGTTGGTCAGTGTCATAGATGGATAAACCAATAGATTGATGAATAAAAAAGCACACTTTTTAAAAATGAATAAAAAGATGGATGGATAAAGAGCCAGATGGAAGGATGGATGGATGAACAGTTGGAAGGATGGATGGATGTATACATAAACAGTCAGATGGATGGATGGATAGATAAACAGTCGGATGGGTGGATGGATAGATAAACACTCAGATGGATGGATGAACGTATAGATAAACAGTCGGATGGATGGACATATAGATAAACAGTCGGATGGATGGACGTATAGATAAACAGTCTGATGGATGGATGGATAAATAAACACTCAGATGGATGGATGGACATATAGATAAACAGTTGGATGGATGGACGTATAGATAAACAGTCGGATGGATGGA
>NW_015555743.1:96798-109291 GCF_001515605.1 Sinocyclocheilus anshuiensis | reverse complement strand
TGTATAGATAAACACTCAGATGAATGGATGGATGTATAGATAAACAATTGGATGGGTGGATGGATAGATAAACAGTCGGATGGGTGGACGTATTGATTAACAGTCGGATGGGTGGATGGATAGATAAACAGTCGGATGGATGGATATATAGATAAACACTCGGATGGATGGACGGATGTATAGATAAACACTCAGATGAATGGATGGATGTATAGATAAACAGTCGGATGGGTGGATGAATAGATAAACAGTCGAATGGGTGGATGGATAGATAAACAGTCAGATGGATGGATGGACGAATAGATAAACAGTCGGATGGATGGATTGATGTATAGATAAACAGTCGGATGGATGGATGGATGGATGTATAGATAAACACTCGGATGGGTGGATGAATAGATAAACAGTCGAATGGGTGGATGGATAGATAAACAGTCAGATGGATGGATGGATAAACAGTTAAATGGATGGATGAATGTATATAAATGGATGGATGGATAAACAATCGGATGGATGGACGGATGGATAAACAGATGGATGGATAAATGAATAAAAATATGAATGATATAGTTAAACACTCATATAGATAGATAGATAGAAAGATAGATAGATAGATAGATAGATAGATAGATAGATAGATTTATAGATAGATAGATAGACAGACAGATAGACAGATACCTTGAGTTTGGCCACGCAGTAGACGGTGGCTGATGGGTTCTTCAGCTGCAGCCGCTCCTTCAGAAGGTTGCTGCCATAAGCGAAGTACAGAAAGGTGGATCCGTTCTGCCGGTCGCTACTGTTGTCCATCACTGAATCTTCAGAGGGCAGAGGGACTAGGAGGATGAGGACGAGGACGAGGAAGAGGAGGGACAGGGTGAGGAAATGGAAGAGGGAACTTTTTGCGTTGAATCAGCTCAGCAGGGCTCAGAGCGAATGAAATGGAAAACACCTCTGTTAACAGAGCTCCATTCTCATGCAAATCCATTGTGTGCTAAAGCCTGCATTCATCTGACACTAACCACTATCAGCAAGAACTTTCCCAACCGTCCCTCTAGTGGAAGCAGCAGAAATTACCTTTAAGCAGTCAAAATTCACCCCTAAAATTAGCCTAAATAATGCAATTTACATAGGTTTCCAATATATTAAGACATTAATCATTTCTTCCGTACGATCTGAATTTCTGCGCTTTGAATATTGAATTTGATGTTCTGAATTTCTTCTTCATCTTGAGAACTTGAAGCTGTTTTTTTTAAACTGGATATTTGCAGTCTAAGAATTCAGAACAAAAAAAATCAGCTGTTTGAAAATACATGTCTATAAAACTGCCATAAAAAAATGTTTGTTTTAAAATTTCAAGTGTTAAATATTCAAGTTTTTAAAAAATCTAATTCAGAACTTTGTTAAATGCCACATAGCATTCAGTTTTGTTATATGACACTTGTCAATAATTAAAATTTACACAATTCAAATTCAAATAGTTTTGTCAAATTTTGAGCTACATATAATGGCTTTGTGAAATGCTTTTGAATAACAGAAATTGACCTGGGGCCAGTTGCACGAACAGACACTATAGCCCCGTTTCCACCGCAGGAACTTTCCCCAGGAACTAGGGACTTTGGGCCGGTACTAAGTCCCCTGCTCGCGAGGTAGTACTTTTTCAAGTGTCCGGAACTTTCGGGGGCGGGACTTGGGCGCTGAACATGCTGTTCACTCAGCATTGTATTTCAACCATAGACTGTAAAAAAAGATGGACGACGCGTTTCCTATTCCTTCCACTATAGTAAAGTGAAGCCAAAGCATCTCAGTATGGCGCCATCTTGAGTAAATGGCGCCATTTGGAGTCCGAGTCTGCGCAGTAGAGATTCATTTGGAGCCATATTTCGTTTCATTTTAATGTAACAAATTGTTCCAGGTAATTTCGGTGGAAAAGCGGCTTATGTAAAGACTTAAGAACTACTTTGACTAACAAGCAGTTAACCAAATGGTATTCAGTCTTGCTTTTCGGATTCAAATTAGACCAATCTACGTTTTTATCCAACTGATTTTTTAACCACTGTTTTAAAAAAAAAAAAAAAAAAAAAAAAGACTAACTTTTAAGACTAGTCTAAGCAGTTTCTGCATCCAGCCACTGATTGTAATAATTCTAAAAAGCTAAAAGCATTGCATGAGCAAGACTGTATATTGCACTGTAAATGCCAGTGACTGTTGATTTGACTGGAGATTGATTTTCTCTACATCCTTTACATTCAAGTGTCATTATTTTTTGTTGCATTTTAGCTGATCATACAAGTAATATCATAAAGGAATAATCTCAAATAATAAGTGATGATGCATAAATGTTGATAATGAACTCTTCTTGTCCTGTTGCTTTGTCAGTCTCACTAGTGTTTTAACACTTAAATGTGCACAGTAACTATCAGTATAAGATGTTACATTGAAAAAAAATATGAGAACTGATTTTATTTTTTAGGATCTCTTGATTTAGATTTGTTGGCACAGGTTTTTATTTCTTTTTGGAACTGATTGATCGTAGACCTAGAGCTCATGCACCTCAGTTTTTGGGTGAAAAAAAAAACATGATTTGCTTTATATTAAAAGCATTATTTTTTGTCAGTGTTCACTCAAAAACTGAGGTGCATAAGCTCAGATCAATAACGTTTATGATCAGTCAAATTAATCAAAGAAATAAAAATAAAATAAAAAACTGTGCTAATTGAAAGAAAACAAGACAGAATCCAAGATTTGGTAATAATAATACAGCATAATGAGAGATTTATATGTTTGTAATAAGTTGGAGGAAAACGTCCCAAAATATACAAAAGTTATGAAGAATTTTTTAGCAAGTTGTTATATCCTGTGTGAGTTTTAGTCCAATGCGATAACTTCGACTAGCATTTTCAGGAAAAAGAAGTGACCAGAACACAACCTATGAGGGTTAAATAATGAAAAACTGACAGTGACAGAGGAGAAGCAAGTGTCTCAAAGTGACTAGTTTTTCATCTTTTGTCTAGTCTGATGAGATGTGAAGAGTTTATGACTCACCTGCTGAGCTCAGGAGGTTAAATCCAGCGGCGAGCAGCGTGAGGCTGAAGATGAAGCTCTGGCAGGAGAACATGTTTGTTTCAGGGTTCATCTGGTTCTGTGTGGATAGAGAGACTGCGGAGCGGGACATTTGGACCGGAGGGAGGATCCTGACCCGCCCTTTTCATCTCATCAGACCCCCGACGGGTGAAATGCTTTTGTTGAAGTGTGAATGTTAATGTCATCCATTCACACAACTTCATATGTGAGCCTGGAGCACAAAAGCAGTCTTAAGTCGCTGGGGTATATTTGTAGCAATAGCCAACAATACATTGTATGGGTCAAAATTATGCCGAAAATCATAAGGATATTAAGTAAAGATCATTTTGTAAATTTCCTACCGTAAATATATCAAAACTTAATTTTTGATTAGTAATATGCATTGCTAAGAGCTTCATTTGGACAATATTTAGATTTTTTTGCACCCTCAGATTCCAGATTTTCAGATAGTTGTATCTCAGCCAAATATTGTCCGATCCTCACAAACCATACATCAATGGAAAGATTATTTATTCTTATTAATTTCAAAAAAATTGACCCTTATGACTGGTTTTGTGCTCCAGGGTCACATATAGATCACAGACAGACGGGTTTAATGAATCAGAGCTGAAATTCAGAAAGACCACAGGTTTTGTAAAAATTGCATGAATAAATGTAAGGTTAATACAAATGTGAATGTAGACACTAAGATTACTAAACACATATTTTGTAGTAATTTAACAGGAATAAAATGCACAAAAAAAGAATTTTTGGTTGTTTTACAAGAAAATACTTTCAGTTTTTCTACTTAAAAATGTCTTGTTCTGTTACTTGACATTTAATTGTAATTAATTGTGAAACGTACTACTAATTTCTGAATGAAAATACTTTCTACACCAAATTTTTTTCAGTGACATTAAACTTGATGTGTTGTACATTAAAAACAAACGCTCATTCTTTCTGTTCTCATTCTTTTGTTTGGACCCGCAGTTAATATTTGCCCGAATGTCTGTATTTTTGTCAATTCGTCTTAAAATTTGTAATACTTCTGAAGATGAGATAAACAGCTTTATTGATCACCTCTAGAAAATTGAGCTAATGTTAATAAATATTAATTTTAAAACGTGATTTTAAAAAAAGTTCTCTAATAATTTACAGGAAAAATCTGAAATGCATATCCAATAGATGGCACTGTTAGACAAACCTAATGCACTTAATAAACAATTCCCAGACTAGAAACAATATCTGATCAGTTATGCATGGATTTTAAGCTTTAATTCTTTTCTTGAGAATGGCTTCTGTGAACAGTTGCTTTGTTCTTGTGAATGAATATTTCAATTACCAATGGCAAGACCAGCTGAAAATACTAGGTTTATGCACTCTTTAGACGAAGGACTAGTCACTAGATTTATTGGCATCAAATCTGTGAAATGCATGCAAAACTAATGTCTTAATAATTAATGTATAACTATGCCTCCCTTCTCTTGTGGTTTCTGTGGTGAAAATCAGTCACGGGTAGTTTTGCACAGAGTTTAGTTTCCCACGAGTCATGAATCCAGCAATACACCAACTTAATGACCATTGCAGATTGTCCCTTTTGTCCTAAATACCCACTTCTGTTATATATGTGATACCCAGCTGACAGATTTGCATCCAGTTTGTTATGCAACAGTGTCCTTAAAGAAATAGTTCACCCCAAAAAAACAGCGATGGAGTGGTGTGGATTATTGTGATGTTTTATCAGCTGTTTGGACTCTCATTCTGACGGCACCCATTCACTGCAGAGCAAGTGATGAAATGCTACATTTCTCCAAAGCTGACGAAGAAACAAACTCATCTGTATCTCGGATGGCCTGAGGGTGAGAACATTTTCAGCAAATTCTCATTTTTGGCAGAACTATTCCTTTAATTGCAGTTGCATGAATGATCATTAATTAGTTAGTTGATGTGAAGAGACATTGAATGGTTTTTGTGTTTAACAAAGGTCATGAGGTCACACTTCCACACAGCGGTTTGGCGGCAGCATGTCAGAGCCTATCAGGACATTTACCGTGATTTACCACATCTTTACAGTCGGGTAAGAGTCTGTGTTCATGTACTTGTTTTGCCCCGGAGATGTTTGTGTGCCTCCCATTGAGTGGCTTCACGCTGGATCCTCCATCTGTTTGTCAGAAAAAGTTCCAGAATAATTACGATCGTTGATTTGAACGTCAATCCTGCAGGACTCGAGCAGGGAAGCTGCTGAGACATCAAATAAACGTGCACATCAGTCCTGGAGCAAATGCATGCGTTTGGGTGTCTGACCAGTGGAAAAACAAGTCTGCATGCAGTTATACAGCTGTGTCGCCCGCTGTGACCCTCACTGTGTGATCCGCCGGAATGAGAGCATCTGCAGATGGACACACACCTGTCACTGAACACTTCCATGTTTCCCTTTAGCGACAAGAAAAATACTGGTTACACTTTATTTTAAGGTGTACTTGTTACAGTGTAATTATACATTTAAGTACTGAGTAATATTAATTAACTACATGTACTTACTATATGATTAGAGTCAGGATTAGGGTTTGGCTTAGAGTTACTTGCATGTAAATATGCATAATTAATTGTTATTATAATAGTAAGTGCATGTAACCTGTGTAACAAAGATAAGTTAAAATAAAGCTTTACCTAAATACTTCTCACTTTGTCTCAGTAAGCCCCAGTTATTAGACACTTTTATGGCGGAGTTATTTTAGTTTCATTGATATACAAATATAGTTTTCATAAATATTTTGAATTGGTTTTTATTTTTACAAATATTTTTTGTTTTTCTTCTAGTTAATTTTAGTCATTAAGGTAGTAAATTTAGTAATTTTAGTTTCTTTTAGTAATTTATGTTTTTTAAATGTCTATGTATATCTTTTATTATTATTATTTCAGTTCTAGTTTCACTTATTTTAGTACTTTAAACTAAATAAAACTAGTTAAACTAAATAAAAATGAGAAATGTTTCCTTGGCAACTAGCTGTTATTTCAGCTAGTTATTAATAATAATTTTGTTTTACTTTAGTGTAATGTTATTTATTATTAATAATAATAATTTTGCTTTCATTTAATTTAATGTTACTTAATAATAATAATAATAATAATAGTTTTATTTTAGTTTAATAATATAATAATAATAATATTTTTTTATTTTATTTAAGTTAAGTTAAACTTTTTATATCTCAAGTAACAATTAAAAAAAAATTGGTTTTATTTAGGAATAAGAATAATTTAAGAACCTGATTTGTAGAATAAATTAGAGCAGGTGTGTGTGTGTGTGTGTATATAGTATTTCTATACGCTAGGGACTCCCAAACTTGTAGGCCAAGCCCTTTGAGCTAAAATATTTTGTTAAAGAGATCTTAAGTCAATAATTCAATAATTTAACAACACATTTGCATGTTTATGATACTCTGATGTAGACATATTATCACATGACATGCAATTAAACAAATAAAATATTTCAACTTTTTTCGTAAGTGCGTTATAAAATTATTTATTCAATTTAATTTAGCTTTTTTTATGATTTAATTGATTATTAGCTTTTCATCAGCTCACAAACCCCATTTTGGGAAACCCTGCTATATGTCATCAACAAACAGAAACATTTGGTTTTGCATGCATGACAAAAGTCGTGCATCTTAAAGATGCATATCGTTGATGCATATTCATATCAGTGCCATAATATGCACTGCAGACACAGAATGTCTGAAACAGGCCTGAGTTTATTCTGATTTAATAAAGTCATCAAGGTCAAACACCTGTGAAAACAAAACAAAACATGCTTTCCACTGTCAGATGTTCAGAACTAGTTATACGACATCCACAGCCTTTGTCAATTAGTAGATTATTAGAGGAAATCTCCCTAGTAGCTTGAATAAGATGTTTCCCAGCGTTTTGTTAAAGGTAAATCAGGTTTGAGGTGTGTGACCTTCATGACCTTTGTCACCCTGAGTGCTATAGTAAATTTCTCCCATGGCTTGTTTTATTACTGAATGATAGACTCAATCTTTACAGTATGTTCTTGACCCTTTCACGAACTCAGCAATAAAAGACGTGATAATGAATGTTTGAGGAGATAAAACACTATTAACCAGCGACTCAATCAAACATTCACCTGAATTACATAAAATTCAGCCAGTTAAACTCTGCGTCCCTCCCTCCGGCTTCATTAGAAAACTCCCACTTCACTCTTGCAAGTTCAGCTTACTGGACTTTGAAATATTCCCAGACTCTCCTGGGATTTGTGTGTTTCAGACGGCAGACTGATCGTTTGTCCCTTCAGATCGAGTTGAAGGACATTACCATCATCATCATCATGAGTAAGGAAGCCCGTCCATCCTGGGACAGTCCCATGCAGTTTGTCCTGGCGTGTGTGTCTTATGCTGTGGGACTCGGGAACGTCTGGCGTTTTCCGTATCTCTGCCAAATGCATGGAGGAGGTGAGAGGATTCGTCTTGTACTTCACATCTCCTCATGCTTGCATCTGCATGCTTGTTCTTTTGAGCTAGACTTTGATAGAGAGCTTGATAACAACAGCAGCAGTACAAGACAAAAATATAATGTGATATTTGTAAGACTTTGCAACAAAAAAAATGTTTCTTTAAATTTTAGCAATATCAAAAACAACTCCACTTTATTTAATTGAAAAAAAAAAAAACAGGTTGGTCCTTTATAAATTAAATTCAGCTATGTATAAAAAAAAATGGCAGGATGATTATGTATTGTGCAGCAAATTTGTTACCTTTAGCCTCCATAATGATAAAGACTTTCCAAAAATTATCAAAAAAAATAATAGATTTTTTTTCTTTTTAATACTCCAAAATACATAAAACAACTCCACTTAATAATTAGACTTTGCAAAAATTGCAAAAATATATACTTCATCATTCAGTTTATTGAAGAATTTTGTATTTAATAGGACTGAATCAAGCTGAATACATTAAATTAGCAAAAGTTTTTAAAGAGTCAGATCAGGTAGAAATAATTAATTATAGTAACAAATGCCAATATTTGCTTTTTACAATGTGGTTACGTTATTTTTTATTATTTAATGGACATTTTAAATTACTGTTATTTTCCTCATTTTAATATCTCATTTTTTTAAAGAGTCAGAGCAGAAATAAGTAAAGTATTAAATGCCAATATTTACTTTTTACAGTGTGTTTGTTACTTTGTTTATTTATTTACTGTTGGAAATTGCTTTTATTATTTTATGTCATTTTCTTAACAGTCAGATCAGGTAGGAATAATTAATTATAGTAATAATTCCTAATTATTATTATTACAGTTGTTACTTTATTTTTATTAACTAAGAGTTTGATTAAGTAGAAATAAAAAAATATATATATAATAATTTTGTGTGTTTTCACAATGTGTGTTGTTACTTTATTTTTATTAATTAATAGCCTTACTAATTTTTTATGTCATTTTAAGTTAGGCAGTCTTTGGTCTCATTAATCTATTATTTGTTCCAGAGCAAATAATTTTAGCTGAGGGCAAAATCTCATCACGTTATATTTTATGTAACTTTAATGTTGTGTATCAGAGCACTGTCTTTGTAGGCTACTTTTTACACTTTTATGATGCCTGTTGTTTATTAAATGTTATTATTCAATAAATAATATTAGTATTTAATAATAGTATTTAGTATTGAGAAACTGTATGTGTTCATGGTGGTGATTTTAGTTAAATTTTTCCACCATTAGATGGCGAGAAGACATGTTTTTATGAGTGAGTCAGCAGTAAAGAATTTTATATTGAAAGAGAAAGGTGCTGCGTCCCAGTTCACATACTATCCTTCCTAAATAGTATTTGAAAATAGAATGAGCATGTCCCAAATCATAGTATGTTGAAAAGAGAATGCCAAAGATTCCCGGATGGTGTACTAAAGATTAAAATTCGAAGTGCAGATCGACGCGCACTCTAAAGGCTAATATTGCCCACAACACATTGCGTGGTGGATGAGGATTAGATTATAACTACAAACACACATAAAAAGTGTAAACAAGGAAGTTATTTTTACTTTAAACAACAGCTTGTAAGACGCAGCCAACAAATGCAATGAGCAGCGCTGTCATCAGAAATCACCTTTAACAGATGAAAGGATAGTACAACAAAGATATCGCTTTCCTCGGCGGACATTCAAACTAATGTTTTATTGTGAATATGAGATTGAGCTGAAGAATGAATGCTGTATCTGATGCAGGTAATCACACTCTCTCAGTCTATCTCTCTCTCATAATACTCTACTCTACATAATATACTAGCTTTTAAACTGTCAAACTGAGATTTGAATCCGTGGTGGAAGGAAGTAGTTCCACACAAAAGAGGGTTTTTAAAGACACTCCATTGTGGTTTCTAATGGATTTAGGCTATACACTCATGCTGTCGAACTGTTGTATAAATGCAATATCACACTCATAGCAGTGTGATATGGCTGTATATCGGCATGCTGTGATTCAGCCGATTGTAATGACAGCGTGCTACGTGTGTGATGTTGCTCATATATTAAAGGCTTTAGTTATGGTTGATGGATGTGTTTTTTGTGATTGTCCAGGTGGTTTTCTGATCCCGTATCTGCTGATGCTGATTCTGGAGGGGATTCCTCTCTTCTATATAGAGCTGGCCATCGGTCAGAAGATGCGTCTGGGCAGCATCGGCGCGTGGATGGCCATCAGCCCGTATCTGGGTGGACTGGGTCAGTTACCCTTCATTTACAGGTCGTTTGATGCTATAAAATGACCTGATATCATCATTATATAATCATCTGTGTTTTACAGGTATTGCAAGTGTTGTGACCTCCATGTACCTATGTCTGTACTACAACGTCATCAACGCCTGGAGCTTCTGGTATCTCTTCCATTCATTTCAGGTCCGTTTACTGAAAAATCTCATTTGCTTTCAACAAAAGGTACATGTTTCTCTAATACCAAATTTCAGTGAATAATGTTTAAAAACATTATTGTGGCACTTTTATGTGCCATTTTTGGAGATTAGATTCAAAATGTGGATTTCAGTATTATTGATGGCTGAAAACATCATTAAATCAGTCAAAATATATGTTACACGTGTATATGTTTGTGCAGTTGTAAAGTATAATTTAATAATAGCAAGTAGGATGTACATACAATTAAGTGAACATGTAGTTTATGGAATATTTTCTCAGAATTTAGTAAAAAATATTTGAAAAATATGGAAACTTGTTTCCACCACAGGATAAAAATGAGGAATTCAGAAGGTAAATTGTGACTTTTTATCTCAAAAATTGGACAATTCTGAGAAAAGAATTGCAAGATATAAATTAGCAATTGCCTTTTTATTTTTAATTTCGTGGTGGAAACAAGCTTCCATAGTTTTCAAATATTTTTGACTAAATTCTGAAAGAAAAAAAAAAAGAATTCAGAGAAAATAAAGTCAAAATTGTGAGACATAAACTCAGAATTGCAAGAAAAAAAATCTTCATTTGTGAGATAGTTGCAATTACTTTTTTTATTTATTTTTTAAATTCTGTGGTAGGAACAAGCTACCATAGAAAACAGAAAATGTGCCATTTTCATTGACAATTTTGCAAAAAATTATTTACTTGTTTTGTTTTCCAGTACAAATATCTAAATATTCTTAAGTCAAGATATGTTTACTTGAAATACAAAATGATATAGAAATGATAAGAAGTCTTGTTTTCTGAGATTTATTAACATTAAGTGACTATTTATGCTTAAAACAAGACAAAATATTAAATTACGTTATCATGTTTAAAACAAAACAAAAATATCTGTCATTTGGAGTCAGAAAAATAAACTTTTCCCTTTGAATTACGCTTATTTTTCTGACCATATTGGCAGATTTTTATTCCTATTTTACTTTAAGCATAAACAATCACTTAATTTTGATCAGCTTCTCAAAAAACAAGATGGCTTATGTAATTTTGCATTGTGAATAAATGTGCATCAATCTAGGAATGCTTATATATTATTTTTACTGAAAAACACACAAAAAAATCAATAGAGCAGCACTTTTTGATGTATAAACCAAACTAAATCTGCTTTGTTTCTTTGCTATGCAGGAAATGGCTAAATGATCTAAATAGCTGTCCAGTGTTGGGGAGAAAGTAACTAAAAGCAGAAATGCTACTAGTTTGTCTGAGTAGCTTGTAGTGTAGTTGCGTTCTCAAAACAGTTGCTTGACTGTAGTTGAACTGCTTCAGTCTCGATGTGAAGCAGGTTTCCAGGAATTGTTCCCCTCACTGGTGCATCAGTGAAGTCTTGAGTTCATGTTTTATCGTGTGTTTCTGCAGTCGGTGCTGCCGTGGGCCGAGTGTCCCGTCAATGCGAACCGCACCGGGTATCTGGAGGAGTGTGAGGTGGCTTCACCCACTCAGTACTTCTTCTACCGCGAGACACTGAACATCTCGTCGTCCATCGATGAGAACGGAGGCCTTCACATGGGTCAGGCGCTTTGTCTGCTGCTGGCCTGGATCATCGTCTACCTCTTCATCGTCAGAGGCGTCAAATCCACCGGCGTGGTGAGATACACTGCCTTATACACTCTTCCTTTTTAATACCATTTTTCTGAAGAATTAACAGGGAGCTTCATACAATTACAAAATACTCTTTTTCTTCCATATTACCACTGGTCGCCAAAATAAATGAAAACATCAAAAGGGGACGGGGCCTTTTCTGTTGCAGCTCCTCGTTTATGCAATAGTTTACCACTCCGTGTTAGATCTTGTGCCACTCTTGATGTTTTTAAATCTCATTTAAAAACTTCTCTTTTCTCTTGCATTTGACTGTAATCAATTTTTATTAATTAGTTTTATAATTTTAGATTGTATGTGTTATGCTTGATTTGTAAAGCACTTTGGCCAACGTCTGTTGTTTTTAAATGTGCTAATAGAATAGAATAGAATAGAATAGAATAGAATAGAATAGAATCGGATAGAATAGAATAGAAAACATTAAAATATTTGGTAACACTTTACAATAAGGTTCATTACTTAACTGCTTTAGTTAACATGAACTAAGAATGAACAATACTTCTACTGCATTTATTAATCTTATTTCATGTTAATTTCAGCATTTACTAATGCATTATTAAAATCCAAATGTATTCTTGTTAACACTAGTTAATGCAAACAAACAATGAATGACTGTGTTTTCATTAACTAACATTAACAAAAATTAATAAATACTGTAATAAATGTATTGTTCATTGTTCATTCATGTTATTTAATACCCTTAAATATTTAAAAAGTAAATAAAAAATAATGATAATAATAAAATTAATAATTTAATAATATTTACAATAACAATAATATTTTTAGATTTATTTAAATAATGTGTATATTATTTTTTGTATAAATGTATTGATGAGATGGAATATGCAATATAGTTACGATCTCTCTGTG
>NW_015555743.1:90651-96788 GCF_001515605.1 Sinocyclocheilus anshuiensis | reverse complement strand
ATATATATATATATATATATATAATATTTTTTGTTTTATTTAAATGTGTAAAATTTCATCTTAAAGTGTTGTCTATAAATATGTTAATGCATATAGCCTATGTAAATTTAGAATTAAGTTAAAGGGGTCATATGATGTTGCTAAAAAGAATAAAATGTGCTGCACACATCTGAATATTTGGGTTGAAGTGTTCTGGAATAGTTTTGTAAATACAACTTAACCACTGATTTCTAGTCGTGTCCTCTTTTGGAAGACCAAGCAAAGTAGTTTCGCTTTCACAACGAAGCACATGGCGTCTTCACGACATGGCGGCGGCAACAACAATACTACAGCGAGAATAAAAGTTACGCCTTCTTTCTTTGCGTGAACATTTGGGCGGCGTTATGCAAATCTTCCCACATAGTGAGGTAGACATGTGGGGGTTAGTTAGAACGAGACGTTTTAGGTAGGCGTGGCTGACTCTTAACTTTTATAAAGAATATCTCTTTGGATTTGAGACTTTAGTCTTTGCAACTTTACAGATCTTCTTTATGCACCAAGAGCTTGTAACACTCCAAAGAGAAAGGAAAACTTGAAATCGCATCATATGACCCCTTTAAGTAAATTATTAATAAATCATGATTTATGAAAACATTTGCACAAAGATTTAATGCACAAATTTGTGCATATGCACGGTTAGTGAATGACACCCATTGATTATAAAAAATAATCTGTCATTAATGACTCTCATTCAGTTCCAAACCGTTATCTTCTCTTCGACTCCTGTTTGCCTTCTGCTCTTCAGTGTCAGCAGATGAAATAATAAGCCAAACTGCAGCTTTGACTCTCGACTTTCCTCCTCAGGTGGTTTATTTCACAGCTACGTTTCCGTACGTGGTTCTGATCATCTATCTGATCCGCGGCGTCACTCTTCATGGAGCCTGGAACGGAGTCAAGTACATGTTCACACCTAAAGTGAGAAACACCTGCTGCTTCTCTGATCCGTGAGCGTTCGGTTAGAGTTGAGAGTGTGTTAAACGTGTGTGTGCGCTCATCTCTGTGTGCGTGTGTGTGTGTGCGTGTGTGTGTGTGCGCTCATCTGTGTGTGTGTGTGTGTGAGTGTGCGCTCATCTGTGTGTGTGCGCGCTCATCCGTGTGTGTCTGTGTGTGTGTGTGTGCGTTCATCTCTGTCTGTGTGTGTGTGTGTGTACTTGTTTATGCTACATTGAGGGGACCAAATGTCCCCACAAGGATAGTAAAAACCTGAAATTTTTAACATTGTGGGGTCCGGCCTGCGGTCCCCACGAGAGAAAAATTATTAAAAATAGTAAATTATGTTTATCTGAAAGTGTAACAATTAACACTTTCAATGTCAACAATTTCTGTAAGGGGTAGGTTTAGGGGATAGAAAATATCGTTTGGTCAGTATAAAAGTAATAGAAGTCTATAGAAAGTTCCCACAATTCACAGAAACAAACAAGTGTGTGTGTGTGTGTGTGCAGCTGGAGCAGCTAGTGAATCCTCAGACGTGGATCAACGCTGCCACTCAGATCTTCTTCTCTCTGGGTCTGGGCTTCGGCTCTTTGATAGCTTTCTCCAGTTACAACCATCACAACAACGACTTCGAGAAGCAGGCGGTCATCATCTCGCTCATCAACAGCGGCACGTCTGTGTTCGCCAGCATCGTCACCTTCTCCATCTACGGCTTCAAGGCCACCTTCAACTACGAGAGCTGTTTGGAAAGGTACAGACGTCAGCTTCAGTCAATCTGTGATCGCAGCAGGTCTTACGACACACAGAATGTTGATTATTCCATCAAACATTAATCTGAATGCTGGCAGTCGGCTCATTTTACAATCGCATTTCTAAGTTTATTTTTAAACTGGTTTCGTATGAAGTCTTTCAGAATGATTTTGGATTGTCATCTATGGAAACTATTCACAGTATGAAGCATTAATTATTCACAGAACTACAGAGAGAGACTGTAACGAACCGGAATTGGAAAAATAATGATGGTTTCTAGACAGGTTTTCTGAACTCTCTCCTCATCAGGACTCACAGACTGCATTTAAATTCAGTTTCAGTTTGGGTTTCAGCTGCTGTTGGTTACAGTATATGCTTAGTTATTCCAAATGGAAAGGGTCAGGCAATTATTATTATTAATATAATATTAGCCCTTATTATTGTTATTATAGAAAATGTTATTAAATAGTAAATATCATTAAAATCATATCAATAAAATTATTATATCAAATATTATTCATAATAATTATTATATCATAATTTGTTTTATAGTATAATAATTATTAGGATTAAATAATATCACCTTTATAATAATACAACTATCAATAGTACTATGACTACTACTAATAATAAAATAATTATTATAATATTGTTGTTGTTGTTGTTGTTGTTATTTTTATAATAATAATAACAGTTGTCTTATTGCCCCTCCAGAAATGCATTTAGCTTGAGTTGCCTAAATGTCCAGCCTACATCTATTGACATTTTTAAATGAAAACTAAAATCTTATTTCAAATCAACTCAGCTCTGTAAACACTGACACGGTTGTGGTTTAACCGAACGTTATCTTACTGTTCTTTTTGGCTCTGATAGGATGCGTATAAGTATTACTGTATTGTTTGTGTTTGTTGTTTTGTTTTTGTTTATTTGTGATTATGATTACCTGCCAAAGGACCGCAGATGAAAATTGTACATGGTCCCTTTTTAAATAAATTTAAATAAAAAAAAAAATGAACTTAGTAGCTGAATGTGAGTTCTGAACTCAGTAAGCAAAGCAGATGAAGCTCTTCTAGGAACCGACTGATTGTTTGTGTTGGTCAGGATGAGGCTGCTGTGTCTCAATGCGTTCGATCTGTCAGAGGAGAGCATCAGCGCTGGGAACGTCACGGAGTGGATCCATTATCTCAACATCACTCATCCAGAGAGTTTTGCGGCCATCGCTTCAAAGATCGAGCACTGCAGTCTGGAGGCTGAGCTCGACACGGTAAACTACCCATCACTCACCATTCAACGTTTAGAGCTTATTTAACCCTCATCCTCTCTTCGGACCCAAAATTGATTTTCGATGATTTTTTAACAATCAACCGTTGATCGTTATGGTATGAGACTTCGGGACTTTTGTCACACTTGATATGGAAACACACAAAAAAAAAATTAAGTGGATTCGAGGACTTTATGTGGGTGTAATAAAAAAAGTAACAAATGCTTCCCTCATAGGGAATCCTGACACGACCATAGGAATGCTTGGAATGTCGAAAAAAACATTTTTTGAAAAAAAAGCTTTTTTTCAGGATACAATATCTGACACAATTCTGAAAAGATTTATATCCAGACGATCCACACACACACACACACACATACTTGTATTTGTGGTTTACGGGGACTCTCCATAGGCGTAATGGTACCATCGATAGCTTTAATCGATTGCATCTCTTATCGACAATTAATCGATCATCGATTAATCGTTGACATCCCTAGTCTGAATGCATTTTTAAAGGCTATCAGGTGGAAATACTTTATATTATGAATAGTTTTAAAGTGCTGATGTGTGTCTTCTGGACTTTATGATGTGTGATAGTGTCTGGCGAAGGACCACAAACCTTAATGTTCCTAATATCTTCACAGTCCATGAGCTGACACACAAACAGGTTACACACACACACACACACACACACACACACACACAAACAGGTTACTCACACACACACGCACACACATGCACACACACACACACACACACACACACACATGCACACAAACAGGTTACACACACTCACACACACACACACACACACACACACACACATGCACACAAACAGGTTACACACACTCACACACACACATGCACACAAACAGGTTACACACACACACACACACACACACACACAAACAGGTTACACACACTCACACACACACATGCACACAAACAGGTTACACACACTCACACACAAACAGGTTACACACACTCACACACACACACATGCACACAAACAGGTTACACACACACACACACACACACACACACACACACAAACAGGTTACTCACACACACACGCACACACATGCACATGCACACAAACAGGTTACACACACTCACACACACACACACACAGGTTACACACACTCACACAGACACCCATTATAACATGAACGATTATGGTAAACAACATAAATAAAATAAAATAAAAATCACCAAAAAGTACTAAAAAAAATTATAAAAGTGGATGAATATAAGCTTTCTGGACCTCCGGGTCATTTGTTACACTCTCGGGAGGAGAGTATGAGGGTTAATTGTATATGAAGAGTTTATTTGCAAAAACAGATAACTTAATTACAGATAACTAAAATTTTCAAAAATCATGTTTTTTTATTATATCGTGTTTTATTGTGTTAGTTAGCTGTATTCTTTTTAGTCATTTTTACCTAATCAAAATAACCCAGCTGCAGTTTGATTGAGAGCAATTGGAACACACAATGAAAAAAACATGATTTTTGAAAGAGTTATCTGTTTTTGCAAATGAACACTTCATATGTCTTTTGTTCTGTTTCTGCTATATTGTATAACTTTATTTTATTATTTTATTTTATTTTATTGGCTTGGATTTTGTACTTATTTATATTTTTGTTTCACTCTCTTTCCACTTTTGTCCTATTTCTAGGTTTGTTTTTCTCTACTCTATTTGCCCATACAGCAAAAACATATTTTCATGTATATTTTTAGTGTGTTCCAAAATATTACAAAAAAGCCAAAATGGATGGTAAAAATATTAGGGCTGTCAGTCGATTCAATTTTTTAAAATCGAATTAATTTCATGATGTGTCGATTAATTAATGTAATTAATCGCAAATTACATTTGGCTGTGAAAATACCCTCAAAAGAAAATATATTTTAAAATACAGAAACAAAATAATTTTAAAAAGTAAAGATTCTGAAAGCATTGAAGGAGATCCCATAATAATTAAATATAGATTTACAGTAGTAACAACAAATTATATTTTATTATATGATATGATTAATATCATGTTTTTAAATATGATGGTTTCATTCTAAACATGGTGATTATCTCTAATATGGACACCCAGAATAATATATTATATTTACCATCTGAATCTAACCATGTCAACAAATGGAAAAGTCAGCCATCTATTAATTATCATGTTAATTACTGTGCCTTTAGCCCCAACAGCAGGGGGCTAAAAGACCATACTTTTACATATTCTTTCGTTATTTAAAAACTGTTGCTTTAATTATCTTAAACAAAACTGAAAATCATTAAGAAGACCTTTGTCTCAAAATGATCAGACAAATACACACGTGCATCTTGAAAAGCGGATGTTTTGGAAAGTGCTACAACACATTTTTGTGCCATCTAGTGGTTTAGAGGAAAATAATATCAAAGGCGCCTTTAGCCCCATTGTACCCTACTCTAAATAAGAAACTAAAACTGCCTGCAGGTGGCGATAAATGTCTTTATGAGTCATTCATTCATTCGATTCGTTCAAACAGCTGATTCATTCAGGAATTCAGTAAACGGCTCACTTTATGAATGGGGCTTTGAATCATTCATTCACACGATTCGTTCAAAACGCAGATTCATTCAGAAACTAAACACCGCTGTGTTGCTCACCAATGCACAACAATTCTGCTGTGGCTTTAAAGGTAATATTTTTGTTGGCAAAACTGAGCAAAATATAACGCAATATTAACTTCTTATTTACTGAACTGTTGTATAAAATCACATTTGCAGTCGTTATATTCGGGACAAACAGCACTCGTGTGATATTGCTCTCGTTCATTTGATATCGCTTATCATATAAATATGAGACAGAAGCTCATACAGGGTATCTTGAATTTTAGGGCATAACTGCATTTATGGAGTTGTTGTCCTGCATCATATTTGTCAACAGTCAACTATATGAAATGTAAGATGATGTACAGGTCTGGAGGCGGGGCCAGTGCGATAACTGCGTTGAAATATTTTAATCGTGTTATTTTTCATAACTAATTAATTAAGTTAACGTGTTAAACTGACAGCCCTAAAAATATATATTTTGTATAAGTATACAGTGGGTACGGAAAGTATTCAGACCCCCTTAAATTTTTCACTCTTTGTTATATTGCAGCCATTTGCTAA
>NW_015555743.1:80305-90333 GCF_001515605.1 Sinocyclocheilus anshuiensis | reverse complement strand
TTGAAGGGGGTCTGAATACTTTCCGTACCCACTGTATATTTTAAATGTTTACCTCTATTTTCTCATACAATTTTGGCCATTTAATGTAAATGTATTTATATTGTCCAAAATATATTTTAAAAATACACTGCATAAATAATTTATTTTTAAATTTACCTACATTTTTCTTATAGATTTATGTATAAAATTGATTTTATATTTATTATATATTCATTAAATTATATATTTATATTAATTTAATTTAAAATGTATATTATTATTTATTTATATTATTATTATATTATGCATTTATATTAAAATAAAATTTTTTGCAATTTTTTCAAAATTGTTTTTAAAATATTTAAAATAGATATTTTATATATTTACATTATATATATATATATATATATACTATATATATATATATTAGTGAATTTCACATTCAATCTTCAAATTAATGTACAAACAACATAAAGACAGTATATTTTAATATTTGTTTAATGGCATCTTTTTTTTTATGACTGAAGGCCAGTATAACTGATACCAATATTACTGATGTCTCTATAAAATAGTTTTTCCCCATAATATTTAACCATTGACTACAGCCATTCAACATTACAGCATAATTGAGAGCTATCCATTTTAACATTTATTAGACTTTAAAAAATAACAACTTCTAATTTAAGAGAACTTAAAACAATCTCCACATAAACCCATTATAATACATGTCATATTTACCTGTGCCATTTCAGCAGAAATATACAGAAATTGAAATTGAAGTTATCAAACACTAAATTCTAAATTAAATATAGATGAATCCTTAAAGCTATAAAAGTTGTTGATTTGCTCATTTTTTTCTTTGTCCTTTGATGAATAGACATCACAGCAGCTGGTTATCAGGTTGTTTTGGCTGCTATTACTTTAAGAGCTGCCGCTGCTGAACATGATGCAGATCTGACACGATTTTGTCTCAACTGTATATATAGAATTACTTATTTTTATTTTTTGGCCATGTATATATGAATGTAATGTATTTTTAAAATATATTTTAGGATTGAAAATGTATTTTCATACCCCTACATGTGTGTGTGTGAGGGTTTAAACAAAATTTCAAATGTATATTTAAAATTTTACCTTGTTATTTTCTGAAGCTGTTCACCACATATAGTTTGCATATTTTCTACATATACTGTATGTTGTCCAGAGGTTTTTAATATTTTTGTCCGTATGGCTGAAGTTGTATTGTGTAAGTGTTGTTTGTGCAGGCGGTGGAGGGCACGGGTCTGGCGTTCATCGTGTACAGCGAGGCCATCAAGAACATGCCGCTGTCTCAGCTCTGGTCTGTGCTGTACTTCATCATGCTGCTGCTCTTAGGGATGGGGAGCATGCTGGGAAACGTCACGGCCATCATCACCCCGCTGGCAGACATCAAGCTCCTGTCACGCTCCCTCAGCAGCGAGAGCATCAACGGTACGAGAACCAGCTTCAAACTGCCCTAAACACGCCTCGTACTGCTCAATAATACTGATATAACTAGCTCAACTTCATATATGCTGCTAAAGTAAAAATTATTTTAATTTTAACGATTTATTTTCATTTAGCATTTTTTACTATTTAATTCATGAATTTTTGTATGATTTAATTCAACATTTTTATTTTCATTTTACGTTATTAATTTCAGCAAGTGTTTTTGATTTTTATTGTAAAATTATTTTTACATTTTATATCTACATTTTTATGATTGAATTGATTTAAACTTAAGTGTTTTAGATTGTTTTTATTATAATTTGTTTAACTAGTAATTAAAATTTTTAGGATTTAATATATTTTTTGTTAGTGTTTTTGATTGTTATTATAAAATGACTTTTTTATGATTAGATTTTTAGTAAGTGTTTCTGATCATTCTTATTTAAAAAAAAAAAAGTATTTTCATTTGACATTTTTAGGATTTAATAAATTTTTAGTAAGTGTTTCTGATCATTTTTATTTTAACATTTAAAAAAATATATTTTACATTTTTACGATTTAATAAATTGTTGGTGTTCTTGATTGATTTTATTTTAAAATATATCTGTTTTCATTTTTAATTTTCTAAAAAAAATTTTAATGAGTGTTTTTTTTTTTTTTTAAATCTTTTATTTTTAATTTTGTATTGTATTCGGTTTTTTTTGTTTTTTTTATTAAATTAGTTTTTTGATTGTTTGTTTGTTGTGAATTGAGTAAATATTGCTTAACAAGATCCCTTTAATTTCCATGCATATGTATGCATCTCAGTTGCTATAATTAAATTGTATTAGCCTGCATCACAAAACCTCTCAAAAAATATTCTTGATGTTGCTTAATTCTATATTTAGTACTCAGTGTACTGTTTATCTTACAGGGCCAGTATAGAATAACAGTATTGCACAGTTTTGCTCAGCAGATGCTCTTTATGTTTATGTTTCTTGCTTGAGTTTGTGTGTTTTCTGAGCGCTCCTCTCTGGTCTGGTCTGGTCTGTGATGCTGGTTTTCCTCTGGTCTCTGGCAGGTCTGGTTTGTCTTCTCTGTTTGCTGCTGGGTTTCGGTTTCACCAGCCGCTCTGGAAACTACTGGTTCACCATCTTCAACGAATACGCGGCTACGCTCTCGCTGCTCTTCATCGTCTTCCTCGAAGTCATCAGTGTGTGTTACGTCTACGGACTGAGAAGGTGAGCAATTCAACGGCCTTTAAAAACACTTCACGCACAGGAGGAACAAATTAGTGTGCAAAACTAGTGTTTTTTTAAGTGTTTATACTGATAAAATTTCATCGTACTGAGGGAAATGGTTGTTAATAGACAAAAATATTAAACCAGTTAATATAATAATGAAAAACTGTTAGCAGGACAATGTCTGAGGACAATGAAAGCAATCAAAATCAACAAAAGAGCAATGATACGCAAGTGCAATAACAAGTCTCAGTTAGCTTAACACAGTACACGTAGCAAGGTTTTTTTAAAAATCATATAATAAACAAAAAGAAAACAGATAGAATAGAAATGAATAGAGCACGCTAGTGTTAGAGGCTTTTTTTTTGCTTTTGTTAATTGTATAATAAATAAAAAGAAAACAAAGATAGAATACAAAAAGATTGGAGAAGCTAGTGTTAGTTTTAAGAAAACAAGCAGTTAGTAAATGAATAGAGTGCAAGTCTAAAAGGGGCAAGTTTAAAAAAAAATAAAGAATAGAATTAGAATAGAGAGTGCTAGAGTTAGAGGGTCAAATAAAGATGGAAGAGATGCATTTTTAGTCGTTTCTTGAAGATGGCTAAGGACTCAGCTGCTCGGACTGTAATAATAATAAAAATTATTATTTTATTTAAAAAATATTTTTTAATTTGATTTTGTACTTATTTAAATTTTTTTAATTTTAGAAAGGATTATTTTTTTAAATTCAAAAATTCATTTATTATTTTGTTTTATTTT
This sequence comes from Sinocyclocheilus anshuiensis, assembly GCF_001515605.1. Taxonomy (NCBI): domain Eukaryota; kingdom Metazoa; phylum Chordata; class Actinopteri; order Cypriniformes; family Cyprinidae; genus Sinocyclocheilus; species Sinocyclocheilus anshuiensis. The sequence goes on along the minus strand of NW_015555743.1, from coordinate 86,911 downwards.
ATTTTGTACATATTTTTTATTTTACTTACAAAAATATATTATTTTAATATTATTTTATTCAAATAAAAAAAACAAACAAAAAAATCGTTTGAACCTTGTTAAACTAAAAATGGAAAGAATCCCTCCGTTGCTCAGCTGTTCATGTCTCGGGTGATGTTGATGCTGGGTGTCGCAGATGTTTGTGCTGATTTATGGTTGCTCGTGACTGACAGGTTTGAGAGGGACATCGAGGACATGTTGGGTCATCGGCCGAACTGGTACTGGAAGGTGATGTGGGCCGCCGTCAGTCCTCTGCTCCTCTTCAGCCTCTTCATCTTCTACATCATTAACTACATCCAGGGCGGCACGCCCACGTACCAGGCCTGGGACAAAGATCTGGTACGATCCGGCTTCTCTAACATCACCGTTTACTAAACTCAGCTTCATGAGCAACTGGTGGCTTGTGAGGAAAATGGCAAGGGATTTGTGAGTTGATGGAAAGCTAATATTCAATTAAATCATGCATATGTAAAATCAAAATAAAAACTAAATACAGCACTTGAATCAAATAAAAATGTAAAATGAAAATAGTTTTTAAAATGAAAAGTCAAAAGCACTTAAAATTAATTTAAAAATGTAAAATGAAAATAAATAATTTTAAAATAAAAACAATCAAAAATACTTAATAAACATGAATTAAATCATTAAAATGTAAAATGAAAATAAATCAATTTAAAACAGAACTTACTAAACATTAAGTAAATGAAAAATTTAAATGAAAACAAATGAATAGTTTTAAAATAAAATAAACATTACTAAAAAACTAAACTACTAAACATGAATTAAATATTAAAAATGTAAAAGGACAATAAATAATTAAAAAAATAAAAACAATCAAAAACACTTACTAAACATTTATAAAATTGGTCAAAATGAAAAATTATTAACATTAATGTAAAATTAAAATAAATACATGTGAAATAAAAGCAATCAAAAGAAAACACATTTACTAAAACGGAATTAAATCATAAAAATGTCAAATGGAAATTATTTTAAAATAAAAACCATTAAAACACTTACTAAAAATTAATTAAATCAAAACATGTAAAAAGAAAATAAATAATTTAAAAATGAAAACAAATCAGTCTAAATAAAACACGTACAATAGTTAATTAAAAATATAATTAAATTAAATTAAAAATAAAACAACTACTAAAAATTAAATCACAAATTTTAAATGAAAATTATTTAAAATTAAGACAACAAAAACTACCGAAACAATGAAATCATAAAAATGTGTAAACAAATTTAATAAAAAATACTAAACATTAAATAAAAATCTAAATGAAAATAAGTAATTAAAAGAAAAAAAATCTTCTGATAATTAACAATGTAAATGTAAAAAAATAAAAACATTAACATGAAAAAAATTGGTAAAAAAGTTCAATTATTGGAATATTAACAATGTAGAGGGACTCTCTTCTTGAAGTCTTCATGAGATTTGTTGTCTATAAACATATGCTTCATAATTTCTGTGTATATTTTATATTGCTGGTGAAGTGCTCGAGGGTCTGGTGTGATATGATGCTGTGTGAGTGTGTGAGTGAGTGTGTGAGTTAGTGATTGAGTGAGTGTGAGAGTGTGAGTAAGTGAGTGAGCGAGTGAGTGTGTGTGAGTGAGCGAGTGTGTGTGAGTGTGAGTGAGCGAGCGAGTGAGTGAGTGAGTGAGCGAGCGAGTGTGTGTGTGTATGTGTGTGAGTGTGTGTGTGTGTGTGTGTGTGAGTGTCAGAGAGTGAGTGACCAAATGTCCCCAAAAGGATAGTAAAACCTGAAATTTTTAACATTGTGGGGTCTGGCCTGCATTCCCCACGAGGGAAAAAGGATTAAAAATAGTAAATGATGTTTATCTGAAAGTGTAAGAATGCAAACAGCTTTTCTGTAAGGGGGAGGTTTAGGGTCTGGGGATAGAAAATATTGTTTGGTCAGTATAAAAGTAATAGAAGTCTATGGAAAGTCCCCACAATTCACAGAAACAAACGTGTGTGTGTGTGTGGCTCAGGGTCGGTCGGTGGTGAAGGAGTACCCGGTGTACGGTCAGGTTTTCATCGCTCTGCTGCTGCTGTCAGCGCTCAGCTGTGTGCCGCTCGCCGCTCTTCACGCCGTCTGCAGGAGAAAGCAGCGAGGAACGCCGATCCGTGAACACCGGCACGCCTGACGCTTAGACCCGCGCAAACACACACGCATTATGAATACTTTGTCTTTGGTCAGAAATCAAGCTATTAGGACTCTTTCTATATTTCCTTCAGAAAACATGAAATAGTATCAGATTCATGATTAAGGATGATCAGAAAAGGGCTTTTTCCCATAACACTTCACTTAGAAGCATTTATGTATAATGCATTATAATTCAATTTCATAATGCATAATATCGTTTCATAAATAACTGCAACCAAATTTAAAATGCATTATAATATTTGAAGATTTGTTTGTCGTGTTTTAGTGCATTATTCTTCCTAAGGTGTATGAATTAATAGATAAATATGATAATGTATTATTCATGAGATCATGCATTATGGGTGCATTGCAATGCAAGGCATAATTCATGCATCAAACTACTTTTATAATGCATTACATATAATGTCTTTATGTAAAGAATAAAACTAGTTATACATTACATTTATACATCCAAACACTGAATATCTGGACTGTGAAGAGCATTTAGTGCGACTGATTGAGAATTTAAAACTGTGTGAAGTTTTTACTGCGGTTCATGTGATATTTTGTATATTTGTCAAATCATAATCTTTTATATGTCTGTGAAATGAACAATGACTGTGATGTTTGACAGGTAAAAATATCGTCAGACTCAATGTTTTATTTTAATGTAGAACTTGTGTATTTGGAGTAATTATATATATATATATATACACACACACACACACACACAGCATACGGATATATTCAGAGGAATTTCAGTGAATTTTGGATAATAATCTTCAAGTACTGTATTTTATGCCAAAACAAAAGTCATATTATGTCTCGAAGTCCTGATGAATTATTGTCTTTTAGGTCTTTGTCAATATCTTGTTTGAAATCACAAAAACCTTTATTATTCCAAAAAAAAAAAAAAAGGTCATCAAAGTTGTCCTAAGACAAAGACAACACAACTTTTATGAAAGGTTTTGATCCACTTCAAACGTTGACTACTGTATTTAGAGTTTCAACAACAAACTAAACGTTGTTTGAAAAGTTGGAGTTTATACAATTGTTTATTATAATAAATCATACATTTTGTGTGCTCTATTTCTCCGTTATATTGGATATATTGCAGCCTTTCTCTTTACTTCTTGGACAAAGCTTCATGAAAGCAATACTTTTTCAAACCATTAATCTTGAAAATAACATGCATGGAAACTATACTTCAAGTTCATTAAAGGATGTAAAGCAAAAATACGTTATTAGTTTAAATACATTTCTAGAGTCATAATTGTGTGGGAATTTTTAAACAAACGTATTTCCATATTTGTTTTATACTGTTTTGTAATCATTAATGCCTGCTACTCTTCAAAGTCAACATGAAACTGCATCAGAAACATGTTTTTTTTTTTACATTTTGTATTATTCATTATTTTACATTGACTTAAAATTCAGTGTATTTCTCAAACAAAATGCATACATGACTTCAGGAGACTTGGACTGTAGAATCAGTCTCTGGCAGATTTTTGATTGACAGATGTGTTCACAATGAATTGTCACGTGTTTGTTTTATAGCGCAGCATAAACTCTCATTTGTGTCATGCAGGTTTGGAACGACTTGTGTAAACAGTTTTTATGGAAGCTTATTTCCGGCACAGAACAAACAAATAAAATGCGAATTGTGACTTTTTCATCTCACAATTTAATAAAATGAATAAAATAAAATAAACATTTTGCGAAAGTCAGAATTGCAAACTATGAACTTAGTTTGTCTCACAATTCCGGATGTAGTTTCTCAAAATGTATATCTCTAAGTTAATAGCTTGCAATTCTGACTTTCACAAAATGTTTATTTTATTTTATTCGTTTTATTAAATTGTGAGATTAAAAAGTCACAATTCGCATTTTATTTGTTTGTGCTGTGCCGGAAATAAGTTTCCATAAAAATTATTTACGCAAGTCGTTCCAAACCTCAAATAATCAATATTAAATATTGATTGTAAAATATTAAATGACAAATAATCAAACAAAAAAATAAAAATGTGAAATTGAATTAAATAAAAAATTTAAAATGAAAGTTTAAAATAACATTCTATACATTTAATGAAAGCGAAATCATAAAATCTAAATAGGAAAAAAATAAAACAATTAAAACACATACATTTTAAAAATCTTTTTAGCACTAATTTTTTTTTATTATTTGTAGTTTATCTGCCTGTCGTGACCATTGACTGATATAAGCCCAGTTGCAAAAAAAAAAATTCTGATCAGGCCTACCTTTATTATCTTTTATTCCATGGCAGAAACAAAATCAGAATTTATAACTTTCTAACAGTGGCAGAAACGAGCTTCAATACAATAGTAATTAGTAGGTGAACGGTTTTAATGCATTCGCCGCTCGTTGGTTTCACATGGAGAAAAAGCTCTTAATTGGATGATCTCCTGCGGTCACACTGCGGCTCTGCTGATCCGTTCTGGCATTTTCAGCCTGTTATTTCCATTCAATTTGAGCTCAATGCAGGTTCAAAGCAAACACGTTATGAAATTTCAGTCAGGAATGTCATGCAAACACGTTCCAGTCAATGCAACTGACCTGCTTCAACAACACCAGCCTGAACACAGTCATTTTATAATGTATTTTTGCACCATCTCTGGAACATTTTGTGCTCTTTGTCCCTTAAGACTGAAACTGACCAACACGCATGTCATAATAACTTTAATAATAATAATAGACATTATTTTTACATTCTCCGATAAGCAGTGAGACACAGAGGAATCAAATGAAGAGCATCGCAAACATAAGGCATCATTTGTTCGTCCGTCCGTCAGAAGCAGCGAAACACTCGCAAATCAGAGGAAACAGAGATGGCACGCGGAAAATCCTTTGGACAATGAGACGCTGGTCCCAAGTAAAGATTCATATGAATCAGTCTGGATTCCGAACAGATTCGGTTCATTCTGAGCAGACCAAATCTCTCAGAATCAGTTCGTTTGTAAAAGTTCCAAATCACAGACTGAGGAAGACCATGATATAGAAAAGGAGGATAAAATGAGTCCATTTAACCGCATGTGTATGCTGTCCATCTCAAATTCACTACTAAACGCTGTGACCTGCAGCTGCCGCAACGCAAAATCAGAGGTTTGTCTTGTTTTCTAATAAAAAATAATTACATTTTATATATAAGCAGAATTGAAGATATTAAGATTATTTTGTAATGTTTATTTTTCCTTGTTTTAAACAAACATCTTAAAAAAAATTTTAGTGTAACATGCTGAAGTCAAAACTTCCTGTCTTAGTAACACTTTATAAGATTCAATTTATTCACATTAACATTTCATCAACTAAAAATTATATTTATAGCATTTATTTTTACAGAGTGAAAATAATATAGATTAAAAATATTGATTTATATTCATCACTAATACATTAATGTTAATTTAAAAAATGTGCAAATGTATATATTAAAAATTTATATGCAGAAATTCATATTAAGCTTGATTAATAAATGCTGTAAAAGTATTGTAATTTGTAAGTTCATAGCTTTTGCATTAGCTAATGCTAACATACAGAAGCTTAATGCAAAGAGTGACCGTTCTCAAATATTTTTTGGTAATGTTTTGCATTAGTTAATGTATTAACTCACATGAACTAACATTAAGAAATATATATATTTTACTACAATTAATAATCTATGTTATGGAAGCTTGTTTCCGCCAAAGGATTAAAAAAATTATAAAGGTAATTGTGACTTTTTCATCTCACAATTTAGACCTTTTTTCAGAATTGAGAGATAAAAATGCAGAATTGCGGAAAAGGTATGAATTATAAGATATAAACTCGCAATTGCAAGAAAAAAGCAGAAAAAAAATAGAATTGCTAAATGTAAGAACTCAAAACTCAAAGATAAAAAACGTCCAAATTTTGAGACAAACTCAGAATTGCGGGGAAAAAAGCCTGAATTGTCGGACAAACTCAGAATTGCGAAAAAAGCCTGAATTGTCGGGCAAACTCAGAATTGCAGGGAAAAAAGTCTGAATTGTCGGGCAAATTCAGAATTGCGGGGAAAAAAGCCTGAATTGTCGGACAAACTCATCAGAATTGCAAAAAAAGCCTGAATTGTCGGACAAACTCAGAATTGCAAAAAAAGCCTGAATTGTCGGAAAAACTCAGAATTGCGGGGAAAAAAGCCTGAATTGTCGGGCAAACTCAGAATTGCAAAAAAAGCCTGAATTGTCGGACAAACTCAGAATTGCGGGAAAAGTCTGAATTGTCGGACATAAACTCAGAATTGCGAAAAAAGTCTGAATTGTCGTACAAACATCAAATAGCAAGAAAAAAGTATACATTTTTGGATATAAATCCAGAATTGCAAAAAAAGTGAATTGTGAGATATAAACTCAGAATTGAAAAAAAAAAAAATGCGAGGAAAAA
>NW_015555743.1:77002-80110 GCF_001515605.1 Sinocyclocheilus anshuiensis | reverse complement strand
TCAAAATTGAAAAAAAAAAAAAATGCGAGGAAAAAAGTCTGACCTGTTGGAAACTCAAATTGCAAAAAAAAAAAACCAGAAATGTAAGATATACTCTGAATTGTGAGATTAAAAAGTCTAAATTATTTTTTTTATTCCGTAGTGGAAACGGGCTTCTGTAGTTTGTCAATATTAGCTAATAAAAAAACAATTGTTGACTGTTTGTTCATATTAGTTGACAGTGCATTAACTAATGTTATCAGATGCAACTTTTATTTGAAATGTATCAGCAAATGTAGAAATTAACATTTTCCAATAGGGTTGACAGGAGAATCTGGTGGTTCACCGTATCAAAAGCAGCAGACAGATCCAGCAAAATAAGTATAGATAATATATATATATATATATATATATAGATAGATAGATAGATAATATGTACTGTTGATAGTTAATATTAGCTAACTAATGTTAACAAATGAACCTTATTGAAAAGTGTTACTGCATTTTTATTTTAAACGTATCTTGTTTTGTGTACAAATTTTTTTTATTAGAAAACAAGATGATGATTCTCGAGTTACGATGCGTGTGCGATTCGACACGGAAACACGTCTTGAACCACGAGGCCTGGGTCCCGATCTGCACATGAACCTGGTTTCCAGCGCTGCGTCTGTGAAGCTGCCCGTGAGCCCATGGAATTATGGGATGTCTGTGTAATACGATCCTGGTGTGGAGAGCAGCAGAGCGTCCCGTCTGGCCCCTGGCCTTCATCCTCCTCCTCTTCCTCCGGTGGCGCAGTATCAGTACAGGCTCCAGGCCCGGCGGAGCTGAGAGTAGGACAGCACTGAGGATGAGGAGGAGGATGAAGACTCGGCGGGACCAAGCTGCTTCCCACACACGCAGGTTCAGTCCATCTTCTCCTTCTGCACCAGTTTGGGCGCGTCGACGAAGTCCCGGCCGTTGAAGAGGATGACGCCGGCCGTCACCACACTCGCCGAGCCCCAGAACAACACATACGCCAGCGTCTCGGTCCAGGTGTCACCTGGGAAATACGAGAACCAGCTACGCTTTACATGCGTTTAAGACACTAGTAATACCATAAACACTAGTATTAACCCTGTAAAGCCTGACTTGTGAAATAACAGCGAGAATTTTTATTTTTTTTGTTGGGTGTCATATTTGATGCATCAAGCTTTTATGGCTCACATAGTCTGACAAAGTGAGAATATAGAGGAAAAAAATGTATTTTATTCAAAGATTATGGGAAAAAAATATGGATTTGCTGCAGATGCTGATATTTATATGTGACCGTGGACCACAACACCAGTCATAAGAGTCCATTTTCCAAAATTGAGATTTATAGATCTTTACTTAATATCCTAATGATTTTTGGCATAAAAGAAAAATGGATAATTTTGACCCATACAATGTATTGTTGGCTATTGCTACAAATATACCCCAGCGACTTAAGACTGCTTTTGTGCTCCAGGGTCACATGTGATGAAATTCTGCTGCTTGTAATGTAAATCAATGAGATCTTTATAACAGTAGAGCAGATATTAATACTAATCTGTGTCTTACCAGCCATCAGGAGACATATGATGCACATTGAGAAAGCAACCACCATGATGATCGGCAGCTGAAAAGGGAAAAAAATAATATCCAGTTATGACATTAAAGAACATTACATTAAAAATATGCACAAATGAATTGTTCATATTAAGATCAATAACATTCATTTAGAAAACAGATGATATTTTATCTACATTTCATGTCAGCTTTAATACAAGATGTAGTATTTAAAAAAGCATGCTTAAATCCTTGCAAAACTCATGAGGTCTCAGTAATATTAATGCAATCAAATCATGTATATTCGATATATCAATAAATGTTCTGCTTTTAAATTCTAAATGTATTAACTTGAAATCATCTTATATGTGGATGGAAGCAAGTGTAAGATCCTCCCTTTTTTCTTTTTAATAACCATAATTAGGGCCATGCAATACAGTGATTTTACCATGGTAACTGGTAAGTGATGTAAGTTGTAATACAAATCAGAAAAATAATAGTAAATCCTTATTACTGGCTTATTACTTTTATAAAGCAGCAGCAGCAGCATGATGAAAGAAATCAGTGCTCCATAAATACAGTTATGTTGTATTCTGCTGCTGAAAGGGTTGAAAACAAATGCCGAAGTCGTCTAAGACAAGAGTGTCAGTGTGTTCAAGGACTTTAATCTGACCCTGGCTGCAAAGAAACCATGTTTTTCTGGGTTCACAGCTCAATCTGGTTCTTACCGTGAGGAACTTCCAGTCTTTGGGCTCATGTAGAGGAGTGTTCATATCTGCCTCTTCCACTGCATAGTTACCCAGAAACAGGTCAATGGAGTCCTGCATAAAGACATGAACCTCTATATCAGATCCTGCACTCTTCATCCACAGCAAAGAAATCAAACACAAAACACGTCTTCCTACTGCAGCGACTTCATCAGCAAGTTTAGTCCCTAGAAAAGGGTTTCCAAACTGGGGTTTGTGAGTAAAATAACAGATCAAAATCAAATAATTAATTAACTATTAAAAAGGAAACTTAAAAAAAAAATTTTTTAATTAAAAATAAATAAAAAAATTTCGTAATAAAAAAAAACATTACAAATTAATTACATCACAAAAATGTTTAAATGGCTTTAAAATAAAAAATATTTTAAAAAGTAAAAAATATGTAAAACACAATCATAAAAATGCAAAATTAAAATAAATACAAATTTTATTACAAATGAAAATAAATAAAAATATCAATTACATCATAAAAATAAAGTAATATTTAAACGACTTTAAAATCAAAAATATTTTAAAATATAAAAAATATGCAAAACCCTTACTCAAGAAAACAAATATATATATAAATATATATTATGTTGTGTGTGCAAATATATATATATATATATATATATATATACACAGATAGATAGATAGATAGATAGATATAAATTAAACATTTAAAATATAATAAAATATGTAAAACACTTACTCAAGAAAACAAATATATAATAAATGTTGTATATATTTAACAACACATTTGCATGTTCATGGTTCTCTGATAGTTGATGGTCACATAACATGAAGGTATATATAT
>NW_015555743.1:69870-76844 GCF_001515605.1 Sinocyclocheilus anshuiensis | reverse complement strand
CACCACATAATTCGGAGTAGCTTGCTATTTTTCTAAATTGCCGCAGATTTCCCGCATAATTTGGGCCTAGACGCGTCATGTGATGTCATCGCAACAACATGCATTCAGTCGATGCCCACTTCGAAACTGCCTTTGCTTCATCCCACTGTAAAGCGCGCATGCTCTCCAAAACACACAAAAACACACACACACACACACACACACACACACACACACACACACACACACACACACAGGAGCGCGTATGCTCTGAGTGACATTTTTTATCAACCCGTTCACATTTTTGTATTCGCTATGGTGTATATCAAACCACCAAAGACTTTATACATTTTGTGTCAAAAGTACTATTATGCTTAAAGTTCTTTTTATTATATTATACAATACTAGCTTGTTATAAGCCATGTAATTAAAGCTTGAAATTATAAGGTAATAGTCAGAAAATCGTGGATCTCTTTTTAACCTTTAGATAACATTTAAAAGACAAAAAAGAAAAAAAATCATGTGTTTTTTTGTTTTGTCATTGATACACCAGGCTTTTATTGCCCATATAATGATATAATGAGAATATGGAGGGGGAAAAGCAGCTCATTTTTATTCAGAAGCCCCAACTGAGCGAAAATAGCAACTTGATGCACTTTATTATTCATATGGCCAAAATGTAAATTAATGTGATTTTTATTACAGCATGCAGTTTCAGTACACCTACAATAATTGCAAGATGAACAAATAAATGTTCCCCAGAACACTGTTGTATCATTATTTGATACATTTTAACACGATTTTTCTAATGATTTTGATCATGTTGTAGAGATTTTTTGAAGTTTGGTTCATGTTGATAATTTAGGGTCCTTAGAAATTCATGTATTAAATATAATACAGTTTTATAGGGTTAAAAGGACAATACTTAATTTTCTCTTTTCATTTCTTTTAGTATTCTCTTATTATAAATTACAGAGCCCAATGATTCAAAAAGGCAATATAAATGTTAGAACAATGTTGTCTGTGTTATGTTTTCACAGCAAAACACCACAAGAAATGCCTCAAATATTAAGGCAAAATTTCAGAAAAGCCGCAGCAAAATCAGTCACTGTAGGCCGCAAAAATCTGAAAACAATTCCCGCAAAATCCTGGAGGGACTGTTAAATCATAGAAATATTAACAGAAAATCTTGAAGTTCAAACTGTAAGTAAATATATATAAGGCAAGACTTCTCAAAAAATAAAATGAAAACTATATACATGTATTAAAAAAATAACAAAAATGACAAAAACACAAAATTACTAAAACTAACTAAAATTAAAGTGAAAACAGAAAATAAAAAAATGTAATCTAATTTAAAATTAACATAATAGTATATCAGTGAAATACAGTAGTCAACATTTGAAGTGGCTCAAAAAAGTTCATCAAAGTTGTCCTAAGACAAGAACACATTTTGGTTTTAGGACAACTTTGATGAAAGGTTTTGATCCACTTCAAATGTTGACTAGTGTATATTATATTATATTATTATCAATAACACTGCTCAAAATCCCTCTACTGAATCCATCAGCTATAAATCTTTACAGCATGTTAAAATACTGGTTATTCTAAGAGAGGTTTGTGTGTAAGTTACACTGTCTGTGTCACCTGTCTGAAACCGTCTGAGAAGTTGTTCTTGTAGTATCTGATCATAGAGTTCCAGCCGTCCATCAGCAAACCCCACTGCGTTCTCTTCCCTGTCCTGAACACACAGAGAACCGATCATCTTTCACAACCCAACCGAACGCTCCTCTCAAACACAAGCGGAGCAGAAGACGCTCTGCTCACCGTGTGAAGTCGGTCTTCAGGGCTCCGGTCCCGGCGTACTGTTTGGCACAGGCGTTGGCATTATCTGCCCATGCTGAGGGAATAACAGCTATGAATGAGAAAGTCTCACATAGCCAGACTACTGACTATCAGTGTTCGTGTTTGCTTACCGTTCTTGTATATTTTTTCAAAATCCGCCTGTTCTTCAATCCGCTGGCCCACATGAAGAACTCCTATCCTCTACAGATAAACAAGACATTCAATTTGAGTTAATTTCGGAATGAATCAGCTGTTTGAACGGATCGAGTGAGTCGATGATTCAGTGACTGAATCATCTTTCGGAATGAATCAGCAGTTTGAATGGATCGAGTGAGTCGATGATTCAGTGAGTCCATATAATATTGACAAATATTGACTGAATCATCTTTCGGAATGATTCAGCTGTTTGAACAGTTCAAGTGAATCAGTGATTCAGTGACTGAATCATCTTTCGGAATGAATCAGCTGTTCTATCCTCTACAGATAAACAAGACATTCAATTTGAGTTAATTTCGGAATGAATCAGCTGTTTGAACGGATCGAGTGAGTCGATGATTCAGTGACTGAATCATCTTTCGGAATAGAATAGAATAGAATAGCTTTTTATTGTCATTGTACAGCTGTACAACAAAATTTTGTATTTTTTTTTAATCAGCAGTTGAATCATCTTTCAGAATGAATCAGCAGTTTGAACGGATCGAGTGAGTCGATGATTCAGTGACTGAATCATCTTTCGGAATAGAATAGAATAGAATAGCTTTTTATTGTCATTGTACAGCTGTACAACAAAATTTTGTATTTTTTTTTAATCAGCAGTTGAATCATCTTTCAGAATGAATCAGCAGTTTGAACGGATCGAGTGAGTCGATGATTCAGTGACTGAATCATCTTTCGGAATGAATCATGACTGAATCATCTTTCGGAATGAATCAGCTGTTTGAACGGATCGAGTGAGTCAATGATTCAGTGACTGAATCATCTTTGGAATGAATCAGCTGTTTGAACAGATCGAGTGAGTCAATGATTCAGTGACTGAATCATCTTTCGGAATGAATCAGCTGTTTGAACAGATCGAGTGAGTCAATGATTCAGTGACTGAATCATCTTTCGGAATGAATCAGCTGTTTGAACAGATCGAGTGAGTCAATGATTCAGTGATTTTCAGTTCTGCTGTATAATGGTTTAACTGACAATCACAATTATTTTGCTCAAAATTGTACTTTGTACGATTACTGATCATGATTGTTGCCATTTGAGAAATCACATCAGAATTATTGCACTTTCACATGTTAGCACAGACATGGTTTATTTGACCTCATTTAGTTTCCTGAGTTATTCAATTATTAGAAATATAAACACACTTGCTACATTATGAAAACTGGCAAAACCCAAAAGTGAAAACAGTGGCATTCCTAATATTAATTCCAATAATCGTCAGTGCTTTTTCTGTAATGTGGAGAGAGCATGCAAATGGTTGCCAGGTTGTGAAGATAAATTAATCTCGTCTGACTCATTCATAAAGACAGTCACTTGCTTCATTTCTGAATGAATCATCTATTTTTTTGTTGAAGAAATTTTGGATATATTGAGTTTTTTTTAATTTTTTATTTAAACTACATTTTAGTCTCGTCTTTTTTCTTCAACGATCTTGCATGTCTCGTCTTAATCATGCATAAAAACGTAGTCGAAAATATTTTGCGCCATAGTTTTTAAAAATAAAAACAACTAAATTAACACTACACAATATCAGATATTGCAATAATATCGCTGATATTCAAAGTATGGCCAAGCCCTACATGCACATGTATTTTGGCCCAATGATGATCCCAACAAAAATAAAAATAAAATCACATAATCATCGACCTCTAACTGCGACTGCAGCGAGCGGCGCGCCAGCAGGCTCTGGATTACGTTGGTTCGGTCCAAACAGTCCATGCAGTTGCTTCTAAACGTCCCGTCCTGCTGTAACTGCACCGTCCCGTCCGAATCCACCAGGAAGTAGCTGTTGAAAAACATTAAACAATAAGAGCATGCAAAAATCTCAATGTTTAGCATGCAATATAATGCACTATGGACCCGAACTAGTGTTAATTTTGGCAGCTATTTTTAACTTAGTCTTAGTCCTGTCTCAAATGTACATTTTAGTTATTATCATATTTAGTCAAGTTTTAGTCGACGAAATGTCTATGACATTTAAAATCATAATGACATCTTAGTCACTTTTTCGTCATGCTGTATAATGGTCAAACTGATAAAAAATTATTTTTGCTCAAAAATTATAATCGTAATGATTGTTGTACATTTTTAGGATTTTATTTTGCATTTTAGGTATTGCACTTTCACCAGTAAGCACAAATCAATAGAATGTCGACTCGTACATGTTTTTTTTACCACAACTGATTTATTATAGGCTATTTATTATAAAAATTAATATCAAAGACTTGTGCACTCTCTCTGTCTACATTATGAAAACTGGTAAAACAAACGAAAAATATTATAACAGTGAAATTCCTAATAGTAATTTCAATAATTCTAAATTGCGATAGTCTATCTTTGTCTATGATTCTCTGATTGCTCTGATTCGGGGATTTAAACCCTTGATATCTGGCAACCGCACTCAAGAAAGCTCGTGTAGCAGAGGAGTGTACAGCAGTCCACAATAATATTTCGTCTCCCTTTTTTTTTGACGAAAATAAAGAGATTTTGGTAAAGTTTTTATTTTTTGAATACATTTTAGTCTCGTCTTTTATCGTCAATGAAATTGCATGTTGATGTAGTCACAGTGATCGTTTAGGGATGTAACGATTCACTCAACTCACGATTCGATTCACGATTTTTTTTAACAAAATGAGATTTAAGACAAATTATAAATTAAATGTTTTAAAATTAGAGGCAACCACTGCATTTTAATCATGATCCAAACAAAGATGCTGCATACATGCAACATGAGAAGTTTTTAATCTAAATTAGATTGTATAATTTCTAAATTTGAAGCAAAAACAGAATGGTTTGACTTCAGTTTTGTGAAACTATGCATAAAAAATATCTGCATGAAACCGAAACAGCAGACGCGCTGTACGAGACGCAGATGCACTCTCTGCCAGCAGGTGGCGCTTAAAGCGTTTCCTTGGTTTCCGCTGTAAACAAAGCAGTGCTGCACTTATGAACTTTTAATATGCATTATACAGAGGCAAGATGAAAAGAAAAAATACCATCTAAACTTTTCTAAAGACAGTAAGTTCCCCTCAGACATACATTCATATAAACTCCTACACCTAAATGAATCGCGATTTGTTTAGCATTTCAACTGATTTGAATCGGCACATATTTGAATCGATTTTCAACCGGCTCGCGGTTAATCATTACATCCCTATTATCGTTTATTGACCTTATTGTCGTCTCTTCATGGTCTCATTTTAGTCATTGGGAAAAAGCTAGTCAACAAACATTTTTCGTCACAGTTTTCGTTAACGAAATCAACACTAACCCGAACTCATTCTGTATTTCCGCCACCATGTCCACCAGGATCTGCAGGCGATGCCACCTCATACGGCTGCACTCCTTGTGGAAGTCAAACGCAACGTACCTGCAGACAAACAGAGCTGTGGGTTTAGCTCTTGTGCTTCAGCATTAGCGTTTTATGAGATTTCCCAATCGGCTCACTCACTTGATCATGCCGTTGCCCAGACTGTCCACCATCTTCGCGAAGGCCTGTTCCAGCGGCTTTTCTGAGCCCTTTTGATTCACCAGGTTCAAAATCACTTGTTTGCCGTATGTGATGATCTGAGAGTCGAAATGCCTCTGAAAACCATCCAGCTGTGAGAGGAGAGACAGCGTTACACAAATAAACACACAGAATAATGTCAGACTAACTAACATAAGTGCTATCTAACCAATTTTACAAATGTGACCCCGGACCACAAAAGCAGTCTTAAGTCGCTGGGGTATATTTGTAGCAATAGCCAAAAATACATTGTATGGGTCAAAATTATAGATTTTTCTTTTATGCCAAAAATCATTAGGATATTAAGTAAAGATCATGTTCCATTAAGATATTTTGTAAATTTCCTACTGTAAATATATATAAACTTAATTTTTGATTCGTAATATGCATTGCTAAGAATTTCATTTGGACAACTTTAAAGGAGATTTTCTCAATATTTAGATTTTTTTGCACCCTCAGATTGCAGATTTTCAAATAGTTGTATCTCAGCCAAATATTGTCCTCTCCTAACAAACCATACATCAATGGAAAGCTTATTTATTTTCAGCTTTCAGATGGTGTATAAATCTCAATTTCAAAAAATTGACACTTATGACTGGTGTTGTGGTCCAGGGTCACAAATATTCTTGATACAAAATTTCTTATTTCATAATAGAATACAGATATCAACACATTTGAGATACTAGTGTTTAAAAGTCAATCAAACAATGCTCATTTTCATATCTAAATCTGTTAATGCATTCAAATACATACACTGGTGGCCAAAAGTTTGAATTATTGGTATTTTTGCTCACCAAGGCTGCATTTATTTGATCAGAAATACAGAAAAAACAGTAAAAGTGTGAAATTTTATTATAAGTTAAAATAGCTTGTTTTCTATGTGAATATCTGTTAAAATATAATTTATTTCTGTGATGCGCAGCTGTATTTTCAGCATCATTACTCCAGTCTTCAGTGTCACATGATCTTCAGAAATCAGTATAATATGCTGATGTGCTGCTCAAGAAACATTTCTGATTATGATTATCAATGTTGAAAACAGTTTACGTACTGGAGTAATGATGCTGAAAATTCAGCTTTGCAACAAAGGAATAATTACATTTTAAAATATATTCAAATAGAAAACAGTTATTTTAAATTGTAACACTATTTCACAATATTACTGTTTTACTGTATTTTTTAATCCAATTAATGCAGCCTTTGTAAGCAGAAGGGACTTCTATCAAAAATTGTTTTAAAAAACCTAATCATTTCAAACTTTTAGCAAGTGGCTAGTTGTTCCAATCGTTTTTTTTTTTTTTTTTTGCATTTTTCGTCATTTTTGGCTCTTTTATTATCATTTCTTTGAAGTACTGAAGCAGATTTGTTCTAATATTAACATTTGAAAAACCAAATTAACATTGGTCTGCCAAATCAAATTTTTTTT
>NW_015555743.1:58850-69536 GCF_001515605.1 Sinocyclocheilus anshuiensis | reverse complement strand
AATCTTTATTTTTATTATTTTTATTTGCCTAATGCATTTGTTCAATATTTTTTTCCAATTGTTTTTTTTTTTTTTTTTTGCATTTTTCGTCATTTTTGGCTCTTTTATTATAATTTCTTTTAAGTACTGAAACAGATTTGTTCTAATATTAACATTTGAAAAACCAAATTAACATTGGTCTGCCAAATCAAATATTTTTTTTTTTTAGAGTCAAATCAAAACTTTAGTTGAAAACAAACAAAAATTTTCAGTACTTTACAACAAGGTTTCATTTGTTAACATTATTTAACTGCATTAGACTATAATACTTCAAGAGCATAATTTTTTTTTGTTAATATTAGTTTCAACATTTGCTAATGCATTTTTAAAATCAAACGTTCTCCACTTACATTAGTTAATGCATTGTCATGTTAGTTTTCAATGAACAATTGTATTTATAACTAACATAAAAATTAATAATGCTGTAAATTGCTCACTGTTAGCTAATGTGTTAAATAATATACAAATGAGATCTCACTGTTAAGTGTTACCAGATGTTTAAAACCACATCACACCATCATGAACATCCTTATTTGTCACTTACTCTTAAACAAAACAAAGAAATAAAGGTAAAGAAAGTGAATCTCACGTGATTGACGCTTTTGCTGATCTGTGGCTTTGGTTTGTACTTCAGGTTTGGTCTCTGAGACCAGTAGAATGGGATGGATCCTCGAGTCTGTGGAAGAGGATAATTCATTCGTTAATAACATGTCTTATTAGAAATGTTGGGATTAATGCACTTCAAAATGACATGAAAACTACCAATCCACATTCAGAATGGACGAATGCAAACAAAACAACAACATTCCAGTAGATCAATCTAAAAATGGACATTTAATTTTTACAGAAAGTCTCCTATTATTTAAAGATGCACAATTAACTGAAATAAAACTGAAATCACAATATGGTTTAGTGCAAAAAAACTGTGATTTAATTAAATAAATTTATGCACAGCATGTTTCATTAATATGTGAGCAGCTCATTATCCACCGGTATTTACATTATTTCATCTCCTTTTGAAAATAAAAATTGTTTACAATAATAGTTCCTTATTCGTTTTTATATAGTAATTTTTAAGTTCTTAGTTGGTGTAGTAATAATATTATTATTATTAGTATTAGTAATAATAACAATTATTATTATTATTATTTATTTTTCAGCCATATTAATTAGGGATGCACCGAATGTTCGCCAATTGAAATTCTTCGGCCAAAAATGCAAAAAATCCGAATAAGCGAAAAGACCGAATAAATTGTACCGAACAATGACGGGACGCTATCAAATAGCAACCAGCGTAAAGTGAGAGGCGCGCACTCTTTATAATGCAACAAACATGTCGGCAGTGTGGAAGCATTTAAAACTGTCCGAGAAAGACGCAAAAATCATTGCAAGCACCGACAGCGAGAGACTGTTTAGTACTGCAGCACATGTCTTCGATGAGAAGAGGACGGGGTGATTGTTGCTGGTTTACTTTATGATGATTGAAATCGTGAAATGGCCTTAAACAATTAGTAAATAAACTGCAGAACATTATGTTTTCTAATACACGTGCGCATTGCATGTGTTCTGACAGCGCTGCACGAACCTGCGGCGGATCTGCTCGTTAACCAGGGTTCAATCCAGTGGAAAATCTGCGCTGAAACAGTGTTACTCGTCAGTTGCTCAGTCACATTGTTATGAATTTTTACAAGGCATGTGACAATGCGATACGTGCGATGTATTCGTAATGAGACTCATTTATAAATCTGCTGTCAACAAAAAGAAGCTCTGAGGTCTTCCTGCGCGTTTCCGCCAAAATAACAGTTGACAAAAAGCAAGAACTCATAAATTCATAAAATGTTAGTATTGTAATTTTACTGTTGTTCTGTAAAATAAAATAAAAAGTAAGACAGTAATAATGATAATAATTACAACAGCTCTGTTAATACATTTATACATACACACATAGTGTTCAAATTGGGATCTGTAATATATTCTAATGTTTTAAAAGAAGTCTCTTCTCAGCAAGGCTGCTTTTAATTTTACAGTAAAAATACATGCCTGATTCAAGAAGGGGGTCTGATCGCCAAAAAATATTATTTTAGTAACTTATTAATTTTAAGTTAAATTGTGCTTTGCTGGTATAATGTCTGCTAGAATGTTAAAAATTTTTTAGTGTTAAATATTTTTAAAGTGTTGTTTTGTAATTGATTTTTTCTTTGAAAAACAAGACAAAACAGTAAAAAGCACATTTTGGCTATTTAATTAATGTAATGGTGAAAAAAATGGTCAAAATACATGGGGAAAAAACTTGAAAAACCATGTTCGGTATTCGGCCAAGAATTTTCATTTCGGTGTATCCCTAATATTGATATATAATCACAAAATTTTGGCCAAATTGTGAAGCCCTACAAACAAGCACAGCAAACTTGGAATTTTCTTAAACTGCATTTTAATCAAAATTTTATTTCACAATCACAAAAATCACGATTAGTTTTTTTCCCCAAATCGTTCAGGGTGCCGACTATGTTTTTTCTGTTACTGGATAGAAATGGTAAAGCCACCCTATGCCATTTTTATATGATAGTTTAATTAAAAAACATTTTTTTAAACATTTGTTTTGATTATCAATCAGGCTGGTTTTGTTTTAGACACCTGGCAACCCTGATCTGAGCAGTTTTTATGATGTTAGACTTGAATCACATTTGTCAAGCTATATCTACATATATCTTTTCTATTTATACCATTTGTGACCCTGGACCACAAAACCAGTCTTAAGTGTCAATTTTTCAAAACTGAGATGTATACATCACAAGAAAGCTGAATAAATAAGCTTTGCATTGATGTATGGTTTGTTATGATAGAACAATATTTGGTCGAGATACAACTATATGAAAATCTGGAATCTGAGGGTGCAAAATAATCTAAATATTGAGAAAATCGCCTTTAAAGCTGTCCAAATTAAGTTCTGATATATTTACAGTAGGAAATTTACAAAATATCTTCATGGAACATGATCTTTACTTAATATCCTAATGATGTTTGGCATAAAAGAAAAATCTATAATTTTAACCCATACAATGTATTTTTGGCTATTGCTACAAATATACCCAAGCGACTTAAGACTGGTTTTGTGCTCCAGGGTCACATATATCTTTTCTGTATGTGGTGATATATATGTGGAATATTCTTCACATTAAACAAATAGGAACAAAATCATGATTTTCATGTTCTGGCGGTTTCCTTGTCTAACATATCACCCCTTTATTGACAAAAACTGGATGATTTACTGGTTGAAACCTCGGAGACTGGAAAGTTTCATATTGGCAGAAATGTGAAACATTTAATTCCTGAAGAAATTATTTTTTTAATGCAACATAAATACATCTCTGAGGCCTGTTTAATCAAAAAAACAAATCTACATTAAAACCACAAAACCCATGTTAAATCCACAAAAGTGTGACTTCTTCAAAACATTGTTCTAGTGAAGTTTGCTTGATTTATTTAACAAACTAACCTATAAAAGGGTCAATTCTCACAAAACCCATCAAGAACATGGTCAAACCCTAAAATCATTCAAATGAGGAACAAAATCATAATTTTCATGTTTTGGCGGTTTCCTTGTATATCACCCCGTTATTGGTTGATTTATTGGTTTAAACATCAGAAAGCAGACTGGAAAATTCTCGTATTGGTAAAACAAAGTAATCCCTCAACAAACGGCTCAGCATAAGAGCATAAAAACTGATATTACCATTTCAGAGGCTTACCTGAACAAATGAGACTTTTGCTCCATTATACTGAACAATCTGTTCCGTCTCAACAAAGTTGGCCGCATGACCTTCAGAGTCAATACCTGGAAGAGAAAGAGAGCGTTTAGCAGCGTATGGAGAAAGACAGGCACCGTCTCAAAGCGTACGAGCTTCACCTCTGATGTAGTAGCGGACGCCAGCGCGGAAACAGCTCCTCCTAGAAATGATGTTCCAGTCGAAGATTTTGCCGTTGATGCAGCACGACTTCATGGTGATGACTGAGAGCGGAGATTAAGGACTGTGACATGTGGAAGAGGAAGTCAATGCATGTATGAAAACTAGGGCTGTCATTGGATTAAAATTTTTAATCTAATTAATTTCATTATGTGTAGGGGGGTCGTCTTATAATCAGGGTCGTCTTATATTCGGGCCAATACGGTAATTAAACGCTAATTACATTTGGCTGTGAAAACACCCCCAAAAGATTATTTAAAGCTATTTTTGTGTTAAATGAGAAAGTATCAAGTATACGTTACAAATAGTAGCTTTAGAAATAAATATTTGATTTGATTCAATACAATTTGATTTTCATACTGTAAATGTGAACACAGAAACTCTATCTCACACGTCATTGTGGTCTGATCTCTGAAAATGCTGATCTGGTTAAAGGATACAGCCGTGAATAACAGGGTAGACGAATTTGTGCAGCTGTAAGAGAGAAAACAACGTCAGAACCAGAACACAGTCATGAACTCGTTCCTTCTTTAGATTTCTCTACATAAAATCAGGCCTAGAAACTTGTGCAGATTTCTACACGTTTTTCCAAAAATGGGTTAGCCTTGAAACAGCAGCTGCAGCTAAAACAATCTTGCGTTTACCTCAGGCTGTGCCATGAATTCTCTGAGCAGATGACCGTTCCACACGAATCTCTGATCCGCCTGCATAAAACCATCATATCAAGTTATAATAATTCCATAGCTTGTGAGAATACCCAATTCTAAAGGGGTCAAAAATAAAAACATTAAATTTCATGATTTTTTTTCCTTCTACAGTCTGTCTTTTAATGTTTGAACGAGTCAATGTGATAGAGATTATTGATTTTATTGGATTTTTCATTCATGTTCATTTATTTATTTATTCAGTGACTCAGGTTCTATGGATGTACTGTAAATTTCATACTTTTTAAGGACAAATTAAAGAAATAATGTTTTTTAGCTGTCAATGTCTTGTATTAGCAACATTGAAAAATTACTCTTTCAAATAATCTCCTTTAATTTTTAATTCATTTTACAAAAAAAAATAAAAATAAAAAGCTTATGGCTTGAATACATCTGCTCGCAACCACTATATTCAGTGACTCAGGTTCTATGGATGTACTGTAAATTTCATACTTTTTAAGGACAAATTAAAGAAATAATGTTTTTTAGCTGTCAATGTCTTGTATTAGCAACATTGAAAAATGACTCTTTCAAATAATCTCCTTTAATTTTTAATTCATTTTACAAAAAAATAAATAAATAAAAAGCTTATGGCTTGAATACATCTGCTCGCAACCACTAAAATATGAAAATATTTGGCAAAAAGTCACTTTTTTTTAAATCAGTGTTTTTGTCTTGTTTCAAACATGTTAAGATTCTTAAATCAAGATGCATTTACTTGAGAAGCAAATGACAAATTCTAATTTATAATATCATTTTTAATGAGAAATTGATCACAATGAAGTGAGCTCATGATTAAAACAAGAACAAATATCTGTCAATGGGTTCAGAAAAATTCCCTTGATTCAACAGGCAAACAAGCTTATATACCCCACTGACAGATACTTGTTCTTGTTTTAAGCGTAAACTCTGGAGCACAAAAGCAGTCTTAAGTCGCTGGGGTATATTTGTAGAAATAGCCAACAATACATTGTATGGGTCAAAATTATACATTTTTCTTTTACGCCAAAAATCATTAGGATATTAAGTAAAGATCATGTTCCATGAAGATATTTTGTAAATTTCCTACTGTAAATATATTAAAACTTCATTTTTGATTAGTAATATGCATTGCTAAGAACTTCATTTGGACAACTTTAAAGGCGATTTTCTCAATATGTTGATTTTTCTGCTCCCTCAGATTCCAGATTTTCAAGTAGTTGTATCTCAGCCAAATATTGTCCTATCCTAACAAACCATACATCAATGGAAAGCTTATTTATTCCGCTTTCAGACTTATAAATCTCATATTTTTAAGACCTGCAGAAACCTGTTTTTTTCTTTTTTGTTTTGTTTATTTTAAAAGATTTCAATAAAAA
This sequence comes from Sinocyclocheilus anshuiensis, assembly GCF_001515605.1. Classification (NCBI taxonomy): domain Eukaryota; kingdom Metazoa; phylum Chordata; class Actinopteri; order Cypriniformes; family Cyprinidae; genus Sinocyclocheilus; species Sinocyclocheilus anshuiensis. The sequence goes on along the minus strand of NW_015555743.1, from coordinate 63,470 downwards.
GAGTTTAAACAAACTTAATCACATGAGCTCTTTAAGCAGTGAGCAGTGTCGGGAAAAGTTGGGACAGGAGAGCTTTCAATCAATAAATGGGAGAATAAAGTAACTGGTGTTACTTTTTTGAAAAACTCAAGATATTTTCTTCTAAATTGAAAAGTAATGTGTTACTTTACTAGTTACTTCTGATTACATAACTCGCGTTACTTGTAATGCGTTACCTCCAGCACTGGCAGTGAGCATTATAGGATTATGATATGTTTTATGACAGATATCTCTCTCACGCGCTCCAGCAGAGTCATCTCCTGAAACTCGGGGCTGGTGTTAGCCAGCCGCTGTAATGTGTGCGTCAGGTCATAGTCTGTGGCGAAGAAGAAACCGTCTGTATTCAAGACGCTGTTGATCATAGACAAGAAGGCCTTGTTGTCCTGCATCTGGAAGATCCATACAGACATCATTAGTTTCTATACGACAAAGTTAGGCTGCATTCAGATACATTTGGAGAAAGCAGACCAACTTACTTGTAGAATAACATTTTTAATGTTACTTTCAATTACTTTGACTAAAAGCAATTGTTTTTAATGCAACATAAACAGTGTTGGGTGAAATGCATTGCTAAGCAATAACTGTAACAATTACTTTTCACCTGAAAACGCAAAATAAGGGATTAATCTTAATTTTTCTGTATTTTAACTATAGAGTCATTCCGTGTCAAATCAACCAAATTTCAAAAATATTCCTGGTTCAAATTTTTGATTTTGCTAATATTTTTTCTGAAGAAAGATAAACATGTATAGTGATGAACGCCAAAATATTAAAAGCCATGTATGAATATTTACTGAGTAATCCAAATGGCAATTTTCACCTGCGATTTAGAGCCAAATTACAGGAGGGAAAAAATGACTTCAGAAAGATGGCAGCATCACGATGTTATTTTTACACAGAGATTAGCAGGTCTATTAGTAAAATATGTTGACTTTAGCTATCTTTGTTGCATTATGTGCCAATGGTGACCATTCAAAAATGGGTAAACAGCACTTTTCAAGTTTTTTCTCCAAAGTTTGCATGCCTGTAACTCAAGAAATATTGAAGATATCTTAATGCCCTTTTAGATATTGGGTCTGAACAAACTTACCTTTTGGCATCTTCAGTTAATATTTATGCATGGCTTTTAATATTTAGTTTAATCCTTATACATATCTGTCTTTTTTCAGAAAAAATATTAAAGATGACACGTCTAGTCTGATGCAGTTGCATTAAACACTGCATTCAGAACAATAAAACAGTGGATTTAACATCAAAATTGTTTTTAATATGACCTTCTCCCTTTAAATACTTACCAGATCATGAATAACTTATGCAATTTTATATGATTTATTTGAAAGAATTAAAAGCAGAATTAATTTAAGAATTTATTTGAAAGAATTAAAAGCAGTTTCATGTCTATCCTTATACTGTTCAACTGGTAAAGGTTGATATGAAATTTAGAAAGTAATTAGTAATAATGCAATACTTTTTACAAAGAGTAATAATTACAGTCATGTAATTACACTGATGAAGGTGTAGTTAGTGGCAAGTAATTAATTACTTTTTTACTTTTTTTTTTTTTTTAAGAGTAAGGTACTTGAAAAACAATGTTAAAATATTTCTCTATGGACGTTTGGTTGATTTATTTGACAAACTAAAACTTCAAAAGGGGCGAATCTCACAAAATCTGTCAAAAACATGGTCACGTCTCAGCCTAAAATCATTAAAATATTTCTAAAAACTATTTTGCTTAAAGAAAAGGGAGTATGTTTAAGGAACCTATATTCCATTTTATTTATATAATATTTTTTTAAATAATTATTTGGGTAAAATGTGACCTTTTGTGATTTTTTTGCCAATAAGAATACATACATTTCCAGCAAAACAAAAATATATCTGCTCAAAATATATTTTGAGGCATTCAGTGGTTCAACGTTGTGGTTTGGTTGTGTTTGGGTCAATTTGACCCGGTTTTTTCCCGAAAATACTAGTTAATCTTATTGCACTGGACTAAAACTTACTGACTTTGTTTAATGTCACACTTGTGGTGTTCCCGGTCAAAAATGACCGGCCTCCAAACAATTGCTTTTAAATCTCTCATTATGCTATATTATAACCAAATATTGGATTCAATCTTTTTATCAACGTGTTTCATTTATAAGCAATTGTTTGGAGGCCGGTCATTTTTGACCGGGAACACCACGAGTGTTAGAGGAATCCGAACACAAACAGAGGGTTAAAGGTGCCATAGAATGCATTGATACAATATTTTAAAATCTCATGTACTGTGATGTAACAGGCTACCGCTAGCAAGCAGCTAACCATGTCCCTTTAGTGGCTCTCGTTATTTTATTAGAACGTGCGTTATTTGTTTTCCGTGCCTTTCTGAATACAGACACCAACCCATCCCTGCACTTCTCATCCCCTGCACAGCCTGGAACATAACATTTATTTCCATGATCTGCCATGTTCGCTGTTGTCCTCGCTTATTTCTTCACAATACCTGCAGAACTTCTGATGATTCGGCTGGCGGCTGGCGTAGAACAAGGGCGGGTTTATGCAAATGTTGGGGGCGTAACTATTAGTGACTGTAACGTCACAGTCGGTGTTATGTTCTGATTCGCCTGTTTTTCAGTGGTCTTTTGCATGCACGAGATTTACATAAGAAGGAGGAAACAATGGTGTTTGAGGCTCACGGTATGTTATTTCCATGCACAGAACTGTTATTATTCAGCTATGCCAAGGTCAATACAGATTTCTATTCTATGGCACCTTTAAATAAAGAGATGCTCAAACGTCCCATAAACCCAGAGGGCAAACACGATGGAAACACATTCTGCTCGTGTAAAACTGAAGAACCCACCTGAGTATCAGTGAGATGCAGGACCGTCTTCTTGTAGGAAATTATGTCAAAGTCAGTGGCTTTCCAGACGGCGTGACCGAGCAGATCGCCCACCTTCTTCTTCTTTGTAATGACGATGAGATACATGCCTGAGAAAAAGCCAGAGGTGTTAAACGGTGAAACAGCTCCATTCAGACTTCCTGATTTCATCCTGAGAAATCAAACCTGCCACCAGCCGAATGGTTCCCATGATGCCACACATCGGACACGTCACTGCTGACGGAGGGATGTCCTTCCTCACTGAAAGAGAACAGAAGACACTATGCTTACTGGCTCATATTACTGGTTAGAATACATAATTATAGTTGTATTCTAATATTAACAACATTATTATTTTAAATATATTATACTATATATGTATTGTTTAAATGCTAGACCTTGATATTTATTCTTATTATATAATAGGAAAATATTATCTTTTTATTTTAGGTAACACTTTATAATAACTTTCATTAATAAATCATTAACAAACATTATGTAATGCTTAACGGATCGTTAGTTAACTCATTGCCATTGACGTGTTATCTCGTCTTTTAGAAGAAAACGCTTCCCCGCCAAAGACGAGTTCTTACGGCTTTTTGTGTTTTCACTGTTATACACTCGGAGGCGCTTGTACACATCTTCTGAACGAGTACAAAACCTCCCGAACAAGATACATGCCTGAGAAAAAGCCAGAGGTGTTAAACGGTGAAACAGCTCCATTCAGACTTCCTGATTTCATCCTGAGAAATCAAACCTGCCACCAGCCGAATGGTTCCCATGATGCCACACATCGGACACGTCACTGCTGACGGAGGGATGTCCTTCCTCACTGAAAGAGAACAGAAGACACTATGCTTACTGGCTCATATTACTGGTTAGAATACATAATTATAGTTGTATTCTAATATTAACAACATTATTATTTTAAATATATTATACTATATATGTATTGTTTAAATGCTAGACCTTGATATTTATTCTTATTATATAATAGGAAAATATTATCTTTTTATTTTAGGTAACACTTTATAATAACTTTCATTAATAAATCATTAACAAACATTATGTAATGCTTAACGGATCGTTAGTTAACTCATTGCCATTGACGTGTTATCTCGTCTTTTAGAAGAAAACGCTTCCCCGCCAAAGACGAGTTTTTATGGCTTTTTGTGTTTTCACTGTTATACACTCGGAGGCGCTAGTACACATCTTCTGAACGAGTACAAAACCTCCCGAACAAAAACACACGTGAACAGGACGGAGAAACCAGCGATCTCTTATGTAAACAGATGCATATGAAAAATAATGCGATCATCAGCAATAGACAACATATAAATGAAAACTGTGCAATGTTACGGAGTAAAATGTTGATCCGGGAAGTGGTATATGTCTGTGCAAGCTTTGGAGGTGTTTTTTTACTGGAGTTATGCTTTGATAATCGTACTGAATATTACCCAGATGTCATTTTTGATAAAAAAATTATTTTCTCACCTTTTTGCTCAAAATTATGCATTTGTATGAAACCTACCTATATTCAAGTGTTGATAAAAAAAAGAATGCTTAAAGCTAGAATAAAACTGATTTTTTTTTTTTGTTTAAAAGTAGAGGCTCTCAACTTTATTTTGTTGTATTGCATATTTAAATATTCATAAAGCAAAATATTCTGGAGGCCATCAAATTTTAGTGAAAATCATCAAAATCGCTGGCGGTGGCTG
>NW_015555743.1:55705-58829 GCF_001515605.1 Sinocyclocheilus anshuiensis | reverse complement strand
GTTAATATATATTCACTCACATATCTAGAAATGTGAAATAATGTGCTTGTTAATGTTTACTAATAAATGTATTAAACGTTACCTAAAAAAAAAATGTCATGTAATATTTTACATGAAAAAAAAAACATTTCATGTAAATTAACATGCTTACAAATGTCATTAAACTTCTAATTCATAGGATCATGTACATCTACAAATGATTTTTACAGATGTTATACAATGATTAAAAGCTTTTGTTAATGTACAACACTTTTGCTGCTGTTGGGGTGTGATATGGGTAGAGTTAGTGACAGGTTTGTTTGCATGGGTAGGTTAAAGGTTAGTTAAGGGGTCAACAAGTGTACACGGGTCAATTTGAGTACTATAAGTGAACACACTTCAATCTGTTTATATTGCATTGTTTTGATAAATGATAAATTAAGTATTTTCTTGAAAATGTGTTGTTGCCCCCCCCACCATTGATGTATGATTCAAGGAATATTCTGTTTAATGATACACAACAGTATACTAATATAAGTGTTGAGGCAAGAAAAACATGTTTTGCACCCAAATTACAATGTGTGTAATGTCTTTACCAAGCATTTAGCTAAACTTAACTAACCACCCTTTACACAAACTTTGTTACAGTAGCTAAAAGTCCAGCGTCAATAAAGATACTAAAAATTGATTGGGTACTGCAAGAACATGAACAAATGATTAACAAATGATTTGTAAAGATGTGAAAATAGGGTGAATTCCGGTCATTTTGGACACTTTTTACCATCAAAATGACTGCTCATAAAAGTACTAATGATTAGTAAATGTTTATAATCATTTACAAATGATGAATAGCCTCAACTTTAGATTGTGTACTGCAAAAACATGAACAAATTATTAATAAATTATTTAAGATGTGCAAATATTAGAAGTCTACACAACAAACAAATACCAAATATATGACCCTGTGATTATGAGTTAATGAATATATTAACATGAATAGTTTGTGAAGTGCTTAAAATGAATAATTAAGCTATATCTTCACCACATTTGTAAATGTAAAAATGAGCATTAGCTAATATGTGAAGTTTAATGGCACTTTACATTAACAAATACATTTGTAATCATCGTGTAATTTCTATTAAAATCATTTGTAGATTTTTAAAACGCATTGAAATTTGTAACCATTAACTAATGACCCGTTAAGCATTACATAATGTTTGTGAATGATTTATTAATGAAGCTTTTAATCATTGTAAACATCTGTCAAAATCATTTGAAGATTAAGATTAAAAAAAGCATGATCATATGAATTGAAAGTTTAATGACATTTGTAAGCATTTCAATTTACATTAAATAATGATCTGTTAATCATTTGGTAATGTTTAATAAGTTCATTAGTTAACATTAACAAGCACATTATCTCATATTTCTAGATTTGTGAATATATATTAAGTAATGATTAGTTAAACATTATGTAATGCTTGTGAATGGTTTATTAATGAAAGTTATTATAAAGTGTTACCTTATTTTATTATACAACACTATAAATTATATAATAATTAATAATAATAATATAATTTAATGCTATTATTCATTTTATATAATATTTTCAAAATTTTCAAAAATGTAATATCATTTTTATTATATTATGCTATAATATTATAATATTTTATTATACTATACTACAATTAATATTAATTTGAAATAATTATTGTTAAAAAATAATTATTCATATATAAAAATTTAAAAAATGTATTATGCTGAACACTGAACGTGTAATTATTTTAAAGGTATAATACTGGATATCTATTGTTTAAATGTTGGATATTGGTATAGTACAGTACAGTGGTTCTCAACTGGTTTTCCCATGCGACGCACTTTTATATATATATCTATATATATCAAAAACAAAGCAAATTTATTTCACAAAAAAAAAAAGTTAAGACTGTTAAGAATATGATTAATACTGAATAAACAGCCTATAATGTAAGGCTATTAAATAGCAGTCCCAAACTAGTTTTTGTTAATACAATTAAGTTAGTATGAGCCACCAGTCATTTAAACAAAGTGTCAAAATGACACAAAGTGAAAATAACATGGTATTATTGGGTTATGGAAACAACAGTTACCATGGTAAATACACAATACTAACACGAACTGTTAATGAAATGTGGAAACTGCTATTGAATAGATATAATAAAAGTCTTGCATCAGAAAAACATTTAGAATTACGTTATTTGCTGTTGATGTCGTTTCTTTGGTCGCGACGCACCAGTTGAGAAACACTGGTTTAGTACACTATACTATAATATTACATTATATACTATAATTATGATTATTAATAATAACATCAACTTAAAATGATTATTATTATAATCATCATCATCATTATTATTCTTATTAATAACATTGCATATTATTAAAATAAAAAAAAATTATTACACTGAATATTTTTAGGTTAATGTTAGATATTTAACTATGATGGAATGTATTTTACAATTTTCAAATATGACTTTCATTTGCATCCTAATTTGAGTTGAACATTCCGTAGATATTTAACCCCAGAATTAGTGCTGCGCGGTATGACCAAAAATTTATATCACGGTATTTTCCAAAATTATACCGGTTTCACGGTACATGACGGTATTTTTTTTTCATGCATGACCGGATGTTAACCATATTTTCTACTGATTGAGAGAGGAAATACTGCAGTATATTGACTTAGAATGCCCTATTTTACTGTCATGATGAGTGAATATTGAATATTGTCAAAAAATGCCACACTAAATAGTGACTAAACACGACCCCTTTTAATACATGTTAACCAGGAGTCACTCTCATTTATAATCGCGGCATCATCTGATAAAATCAACATGCATCTACACTAAAGAGCGGCTATGCGGTTGTTTTGGCTATATTACTTTTTTGTCTCATGCAGCGCACTGCCTGCGTCTGAGTAACAAACTAAAAAAAACAACAAACTAAAAAGTGCATGTGATATTAACAGACGAACTACGCTCATATTTATAATTCCAAACAATCAGTAAGCGACAGGTGCTTGGAAACGCTGTTTTGTACTCATGTACTGACGTGTCGGCTGCGGTGCGCTGCTTCTCTGCCGCTCACTGCACAGAACAGACGCCGA
>NW_015555743.1:50611-55602 GCF_001515605.1 Sinocyclocheilus anshuiensis | reverse complement strand
CGGAACTTTCACGCTTAGTAACACATACAGCTGTTCCCTCACCACAGTGCAACAGTGAAAAGGGACCCGTTTCAAACAGTGTCACGTTCGGAACGCTGTTTAAGCGACATACTTATTGCGGTATTTTAAAAATTCATATCATAACAAAAATAAACACCGGTATTCGGTATGAACCGAATGACTCGATTCGTTCCAATGCTTCTGTGACCTCAAATGAGCTTTAAAAATGCAATAAGAGTCTTCATAAAATGAAGCAAGTCGCTACGAGCAGATAAAGGCTTCAGTGTGTGCAGATACTGATAGCGTCTGTCCTTTCATCAACTCTGTGTTCTTCAGCACCTGCGAGGGTCACTTCTGTGGACACGCGGTCGATGGCGAGGACGTCTCCAGCTCCATCGTCACACGCCTCGATGTAGAACTTCTCCGCAGTCGTGTGTCTGTCAGCGAGAGGAAAGACATTCAATGCATTTAATGCAGTCAAATCCTTACAACAGAGCAGAACTTATCCATATGTGCCTCTGAAATCATGCGTTATTACATCACATCCTTAAACTCTATAATAACCAGCACTGGTATAAATGATGACAAATGTATTTAACACTAGGCCTGTCGCAATAATCAATATATCGACTTATCGCGCAATATATGTACATGACCTCAATTATTTTTGGTGACGCAATATATCGCCCATTATATTTACTTAATAATTAAAGTCACCATGTTTTGTACATTCCACTTGTGCCTGTGTCTTTTGCAGCTTCTCGTACATAACGTGGTGTAGTCATGAGCTGCTAGTTCACATTTAACAAATGCTTCTACAAACAAAGTTTCATCTGCAGATATGGTCTTGTTTAGGGATCTGACGGACATCTGACTGCTAAGTAGTGCTTGTGTTTTTCAGCAATACAGTGCACTCTTAAATTACAGAGAAAAGAAGGTCAGGGAAAAATCTGTAGATGGAAAAATCTCCATACAAGTTCTTTATGTGCATTTTTCTTTTTTTCTACTTGTTACTTTGCACTTTTTGTTAGAGAATGTTTATTTACTATTTATTATGGTTTTTTAAGGTATCTAATATTTTGATACTTAATTTCCATGATCTAAATATTCTTAAAAATTAAATTTGGAATGTAATTTGGAAGTGTGTAGGCTGTTATGCTGTTACATTATGATTATATATTCAGTGGCATAAAATGATCTTTAAAATGACAATAATATCGCTTATCGAAATTATTTCTGGGGGAATATATCGCACAAAAACTTGTTATCGTGACAGGCCTAAACACTACACAACTTATTATATTATATTGCATTACATTATATATAATTTATAATGTACTGCAAACTTGCATATTAATTAGGCTATGTGCATTAGACTGTATGTAAACTTTATTTACAAAAATGTAGATTTGCAGCACTTAAAAATAATTAAAAAAATGTATTTGCTGAAAACAAGTGAATTTCTTACAATTCTCTAAATTACTCCCTTATTTTTTTTTTTATATAATTTGATTTTACATATTTTGGTGTTATTATTATTTGTTATAATAATAAATACGCCTATTTCTAAAATGCCAAATGACATTAAGAATTCATGTTTGAAATCACACTAATAAGAAAAATGAATAGATCTAACAGATCGAAGTACAGAACTCAACAGAATAGAATATGTTCAATGTTTCATTTCTTTATAATTATTACAATTTTAAAACGTTCATAGTATGGGCTTTTGTCACAGTATTTACATCAGACTCTTCAAAAAGGAGCCAAGCTTCAACACATAACTAATAAATTAAAAATTAGATTATTATTTATTTGATTAAACATTTTTCATACAGAAATGATCTCAGAAATGATGTTTTAAATTCCTTTTTTTTATTGTTGTGATTATGTTTTTATGATTATTTTACTTCATTTTATGTAAAGCACTTTGTATTATCATTGTGTGTGTGCTATATAAATAAACTTGCCTTGCCTAGTGACATTTAGTGATTTTTTTATGCGTAAATTACTTAAAATTTATATTGATTAGCCTCCCTTATGAATGTATAATGTGCTTTTACATTTTTCTCGATTCATTATTAGTTATAGTGATAGCAAATATTATAAATATCATTACATATATATACATATGTATGATTTTGGCATGTGCACGACGACGACGTAATACATTTTCATACCGTTACATCCCTACTCCAACCACATTTTTACCACCATAAATCATCTGTTTCCTAAAACATGTTACATTGAAATCAAGTAAGTCCTCTGGTGCACCTGACTTCGAGGCTGCATGTATGACGACAACGACGACGACGACGACGACGACGACAACAACAACAACAACAACAACAACAACAACAACAACAACAACGAGTTAGCATAGCTAGCTAACAACAGTGTGACCAGTTTTATTCGAGATTCATTGATTTTTGACTGTAATCTGATCAGAATGGTTGATGAATATCAGCACTAAGTTATCTGTGGCTCAAAACAGAACAAGCCGCTCACTTAAATAACATTTCGGGAAATAATAATGGCCCTACTTGCGGTCTAGACAGGTTTTGAGACACAGCCTCAGACTGAACTCACAGCATTCAGACTTTAACCGATCAAAGACGACCACTGAACTCTCTTCGACTTATCTAATCGATAATCAGGAATCGATGAGCGTCAGAGGAGGCGATTAATACTCACAGATTGAAGGTGTTGTAGGTGCTCGCCATTTTTCCATCAGTTCGTTCCTGACCTCCGTGACGTGTCAATCCAGCAGCGAACACGAACCGGAAATGACCTCTGGAGGACAGATAAAAGTCCCGTGCTGTAATAAAAGTCCCATGGGATATGCCTCTCTCTCTCTTCTTGCTGCTTGATATTGCAAATTGGTGTGCCTTACCATATTATTTTAATGTATTATCCTAATTATGAACGCACTGGTTTGTAGTGTAAACAGTTTTACCGTTTACTGCACTTTGTTATTCTTCTCGTTATTTTCCTACAGCGGTTATTGAACCGGAAGTCAGCAAAAATAGTTACAGTAAACTTAAAAAAACAAAAAAATTGTAAGAATATTTTTCATTAATTTTTTTCCTGATTCACATTCCAACACAACAATCCCAAATGCCTAAGATTAAAAATATGCATTCAAAATTAAATAAAATAATTAATAACGATGATACACAAAAAAGAAATTTCATTCACATAATAAAACATTCAACTGTAAATTAGGGAAAGAAAGAGGGAGAATAAATAAAATAAGAAGAATAAATAATTTCATTATTATACTATTAAATTATTAATAATTGTATTATTAATTTAATTACAATTATTATTTTATTGTATTGATACTTATTATAATTATAATTTAATTAATCCATTTTTCAATTTAACTATAATTATTAAATTATAACAATAAATACATTTTATGGATGATCCCATATATATATATATATATATATATAAAAGGAATATAATAAATCATTAGTAATATAACAATTTCTGTAACACATTGCATTCTACTGTAATGATAATGATGATGGCACATAAACATAATATAAAGAAAACTAAAGTGTATTTTGTTCTGTTGAAAACCTTTAATACAAAAGTTACAGAAAAATAAAGTACGGCTCTGTGTAAAAACAGTCATTGTTTTCAGCAGACAGACATCATAAACAGACAGTCTTAATAGTGAACATCACTGGTGATCAGCGGTACTTCATGCTGGTGCTGGGTTGACGCCGCAGCACTTCATCGCCTTTATCCATGTCTTTAGGTTCATCATAAACTGTGGAGATGTGGAAGTCTTTTCTGGGTTTTTTAAGTGGAAGGAATGAGCTGAGCTTTTCTCCATGATACCTGCAAATATTACAAAATCAAATGCATCAGTCATAACAAAGTCATAGAAATTGAGTAGAGATCATTCACCAAGCATTTAAAAAACAGAAGGATATATTATAGATGTGGCTTAGAAGTAATTTATAGAGTTCTCACAACTTTTGACCAATATTTTTCCTACAATTTTCCAATAGAATTTTTTAAATTACTGTATAGAGATTAATCTAAAAAGAGCAATTTCTTGGCTATGAAATATTTTAGAGTTGAGCATGATGGAATAAAATGTATATTCACTATAGAATTATTAGTTTCCATTATTATTATATTGTAAACTGTAATGTATTTCTGTGATGCGCAGCTGTATTTTCAGCATCATTACTCCAGTCTTCAGTGTCACATGATCTTCAGAAATCAGTATAATATGCTGAGAAACATTTCTGATTATTATCAATGTTGAAAACAGTTGTGCTGCACAATATTTTTGTGGAAACTGAGATATATTACCATTTAAATGTTTGGGGTCTGTGTGTGTGTTTAATAAAAGTTAATGTTTTTATTCAGCAAAAATGCATTAAACTGATTAAAAGTGACAGTAATGTGACAAAAGATTTCTATTTGAAATGAATGCAGTTCTTTTGAACTTTCTATTCATCTGTGAATCCTGAAAAATAAAATGTATCACAGTCTCCACTAGGGCTGTGCGATATTGAAGAAAAATGCGATATGCGATAATTCATTAAATAATGCGATATGCGATACGATAATGCTTAAAGTGCCACATGCTCAGATGAAACAGTTTTACTCAGCTGTTGCCGAGTCAGTTCTGTGAACTTCTATAACTATCTTGTGTCATATATATATGGTTATTTGTATGTATGTATGTACCAAGAGCTCCTGTAAAACCACAACAAATTCCTTGTGTTTGCGCACACTTAAGTGGTGAATAAAGCTCATTCTGATTCTGATTCTAATAAGAAAGCACCCCTACAACAACTTCTGAAAGTGAACGGTGGTGTTTTACTCGAGCATTACATAAAAATGTCATTTTAACATGAGTTTAGGAACTGAATAATAAAAAGGAAAAATACAACACTGCTTAGAATTTATCTCTATGAATTCAATATGCACTGATTCTTATTTAAGCTACAAAAGTTATTTAG